>NW_027315868.1:180000-195000 GCF_026437365.1 Eucyclogobius newberryi
ATACTACTGTGTTTTAGATTGTGGCCAACTGAGTGTGTGTTAATTGTAAATAACAGTGGTCCAAGGACAGAGCCTTGAGGAACTCCTTTATCAATATAAGAACATTCAGCAGAAACAGCTTGAGCTCTGTTAGTGAGGAAATCTGAAAACCACTTTTTAGGCTCGAAAGCGCCCAGATGATCCAAGAGATTCTAGTGATCTTCTGAGTCAATGGCGTGTGTCAGATGGTATTCTTCTTGGTGTGTCACATGGTGTTCTTCTTGATGTGTCACATGGTGTTCTTCCTGGTGTGTCACATGGTGTTCTACGTGTGTCAGATGGTGTTCTTCCTAGTGTTTCAGATGGTGTGTCAGATGGTGTTCTTGGTGTGTCATGGTGTTCTTGGTGTGTCAGATGGTGTTCTTCCTGATGTGTCAGATGATGTTCTTCCTGGTGTGTCAGATGATGTTCTTCCTGGTGTGTCAGATGGTGTTCTTCTTGGTGTGTCACGTGTTCTTGTTGTGTCACATGGTGTTCTTGGTGAGTCAGATGGTGTGCTTCCTGGTGTGTCACATGGTGTTCTTGGTGAGTCAGATGGTGTGCTTCCTGGTGTGTCACATGGTGTTCTTGGTGAGTCAGATGGTGTGCTTCCTGGTGTGTCACATGGTGTTCTTCCTGGTGTGTCACATGGTGTTCTTCCTGGTGTTTCAGGCGCCTGGAGGACGGCGCTGAACGGCTGGAGCGTCAGAGTATGTCACGTCCTCAGAACCATCATGAGCTGCAGCTTCAGCTCATGATGGTTCTCAAACTGCCGTTCTCTTGCAGCCGCCGGAGACCAACGTTTGGAGCTCGTCTTCTTCTGCTCCGTCTGAGAACCTGCTCCAGACTTCAGACTGGTCAGACTCTCACCTCCAGCTCTCTCACCGGGATTGTTCTGTGTTTATGCTGTTCTCTTCTCTCTCCTCATCAGTCTGGACCCTGACCCTTCCTCCACCTCCACCTCCACCTCCACCTCCTCCTCTCAGAGTTTAGTCGTCACAAACTCGCTCCACCAGAACTTCCCGCGTCTGGGCCAGAACCACCAGAACCTCCAGAACCACCAAACTGAGCCTCAAACTGACCACACCCAGGTCCAGCCCCTCACTCACCCTGGAAGAACCAGCTACGCACACGCTGCTCTGGTAAGGACTAAACCGTGACTAAACCGTGACTAAACCGGGTCTAAACCGGGTCTAAACCGGGTCTAAAGTCTTCTCGTTCCTCTCTCAGTCGTCGGTCTTGGGCTCTGGCTTTGGAGACCTGCTCGGATCTAAAAGACTCCAGTCCAGTGCTGGAGCTCAGATCCTGGAGCAGCTCAAAGGTCCAGGCCTGGGTCAGCTCCCCTCGGCCCCGATGCTGGCCACCGGCCCCGGTCAGATGAGGGGCTCCAGCGGGCCTCAGACCCAGGGAGAAGGCTCTTCTCTGCCCCCCTCGTCCTGGGACATGAAGTCAAACTGCAGCGTCCTCTCGTCACCTTTCAACCGTGAGTTTCAAAATGCAAAATCTGTCTGTGTTTCTACTCCGCCTCCTGAGACTCTGCTCCGCCTCCTGAGACTCTGCTCCGCCTCCTGAGACTCTGCTCCGCCTCCTGAGACTCTGCTCCGCCTCCTGAGACTCTGCTCCGCCTACTGAGACTCTGACGTCACAAACTGAAATCATCTTTCCTTCATAAATCTGACACTTTTTACTCCTGAAGTCGATCTGAGCAAGTCACAAAAAGATGTTTAGTCATTCCAGTGTGTGTGAGGGGTGTGACTAAAGCTGGTGTGTGTGAGGGGCGTGGCTAAAACTGGTGTGTGTGAGGGGCGTGGCTAAAACTGGTGTGTGTGAGGGGTATGGCTAAAGCTGGTGTGTGTGAGGGGTGTGGCTAAAGCTGGTGTGTGTGAGGGGCGTGGCTAAAGCTGGTGTATGTGAGGGGTATGGCTAAAGCTGGTGTGTGTGAGGGGCGTGGCTAAAGCTGGTGTGTGTGAGGGGTGTGGCTAAAGCTGGTGTGTGTGAGGGGTGTGGCTAAAGCTGGTGTGTGTGAGGGGTGTGGCTAAAGCTGGTGTGTGTGAGGGGCGTGGCTAAAACTGGTGTGTGTGAGGGGCGTGGCTAAAGCTGGTGTATGTGAGGGGTGTGGCTAAAGCTGGTGTATGTGAGGGGTGTGGCTAAAGCTGGTGTGTGTGAGGGGCGTGGCTAAAGCTGGTGTGTGTGAGGGGCGTGGCTAAAGCTGGTGTATGTGAGGGGTGTGGCTAAAGCTGGTGTATGTGAGGGGTGTGGCTAAAGCTGGTGTGTGTGAGGGGCGTGGCTAAAACTGGTGTGTGAGGGGTGTGGCTAAAGCTGGTGTGTGTGAGGGGTGTGGCTAAAGCTGGTGTGTGTGAGGGGTGTGGCTAAAACTGGTGTGTGTGAGGGGCGTGGCTAAAGCTGGTGTGTGTGAGGGGCGTGGCTAAAGCTGGTGTGTGTGAGGGGCGTGGCTAAAGCTGGTGTGTGTGAGGGGCGTGACTAAAGCTGGTGTGTGTGAGGGGCGTGGCTAAAACTGGTGTGTGTGAGGGGCGTGGCTAAAGCTGGTGTGTGTGAGGGGCATGGCTAAAGCTGGTGTGTTTGAGGGGCGTGGCTAAAGCTGGTGTGTGAGGGGTGTGGCTAAAGCTGGTGTGTGTGAGGGGCGTGGCTAAAGCTGGTGTGTGTGAGGGGCGTGGCTAAAGCTGGTGTGTGTGAGGGGCGTGGCTAAAGCTGGTGTGTGTGAGGGGCGTGGCTAAAGCTAGTGTGTGTGAGGGGCGTGGCTAAAGCTAGTGTGTGTGAGGGGCGTGGCTAAAGCTAGTGTGTGTGAGGGGCGTGGCTAAAGCTGGTGTGTGTGAGGGGCGTGGCTAAAGCTAGTGTGTGTGTGTGAGGGGCGTGGCTAAAGCTAGTGTGTGTGTGTGAGGGGTGTGGCTAAAGCTAGTGTGTGTGTGTGAGGGGTGTGGCTAAAGCTAGTGTGTGTGTGTGAGGGGTGTGGCTAAAGCTAGTGTGTGTGTGTGTGAGGGGTGTGGCTAAAGCTAGTGTGTGTGTGTGAGGGGTGTGGCTAAAGCTAGTGTGTGTGTGTGAGGGGTGTGGCTAAAGCTAGTGTGTGTGTGTGAGGGGTGTGGCTAAAGCTAGTGTGTGTGTGTGAGGGGTGTGGCTAAAGCTAGTGTGTGTGTGTGTGAGGGGTGTGGCTAAAGCTAGTGTGTGTGTGTGTGAGGGGTGTGGCTAAAGCTAGTGTGTGTGTGTGAGGGGTGTGGCTAAAGCTAGTGTGTGTGTGAGGGGTGTGGCTAAAGCTAGTGTGTGTGTGTGTGAGGGGTGTGGCTAAAGCTAGCGTGAACAGGAACAGTTTTGCCTCATTTCTTTGACTTCTCATTTGAAAGGTTTGTCCTCTCAAGGTGAGTTTGTGCCTCCTGCGCCCTCTGCTGGCCTGTGTGGGCGGGTGCCTGCGCCCTCTGCTGGCCTGTGTGGGCGGGTGCAGACACAGAACACAGCGCCACCTGCAGGACCCGACGCTCAGGGCACCGCACCTCAAAACAGGACACAGCTCCGAGCTCTGAAGCGACGCACGCCACCCAAAGTAAGAGCTCCGGATCAGCCCTTTAAAGGTCCCATAACATGCAAAATGGACTTTTCAGAGCTTTTAACCTTCTTACATTGTTATTTGTGCTTCATTTATGTCCAGAGTTTTTTTTTTGATTGAGTCCCGCAGTGTTTAGCTTTAGTACAGACTATCTCCTTTCCTCCAATCTCCAATCACCCCTCACCCTCCCCTTCCCCCCTCTCCACCCGCCTCCCCCTCCCGCCTGCCGCCTCCAGCCCCCCTCCCCCCGGCTCCGCGCTGCTCGTGTCTCCCTACAAGCCCGGAGTTTTCCTGCTTCGATTTACGAGGAAACACGGCTCAAAGAGGCCCAAAACTTCATTAATGACATCGCACTCTTTACTATTATCACAATGGTGAAGGTTTATGTGGCAGTTGATGCAGCAACCGGGACAATAAACGGAGAGAAGTTCTGTCCGATACCGAAAAAACAGGAAATAAGAGCGCGATGGACATAAGACTGGCGCGGAGCTGCGCATCGCGGAGCTAACAGCTGTGGGGGACACACTACGTCATGGGTTGGGCGGGGCACACACGCTCTGAGACTACGTCACGGGTTGGGCGGGGCACACACGCGCTCTGAGACTACGTCACGGGTGGGCGGGGCACACACGCGCTCTGAGACTACGTCACGGGTGGGCGGGGCACACACACGCTCTGAGACTACGTCACGGGTGGGCGGGGCACACACACGCTCTGAGACTACGTCACGGGTTGGGCGGGGCACACACACGCTCTGAGACTACGTCACGGGTGGGCGGGGCACACACGCGCTCTGAGACTACGTCACGGGTGGGCGGGGCACACACGCGCTCTGAGACTACGTCACGGGTTGGGCGGGGGAGCCAGGTCGCTCTTCACAAGGGTGGGGGCGAATATCAAACCAAGCCGTTTGCATTTCCGGGTTGGTGAGGGGGTCCAAGGTCTGGGTGATATTTCTGAACTATTATGTTAAGGGTGTTGCACAACCCTTATTATTATCAATTATACACTTAGGATAGATTACGAAACGTGAAAAAAAGCATGTTATGGCACCTTTAAGGATCCACATTTTTTCCTGTGCTTTTCCCGTGTGTCTGTTAAACCCGGGTCTCGTCTTCAGATCCCGTCGTCGGCCGTGGAAATGCCGGCTTCTTCTGACATTCTGGGCTTAAACCTTCAGTTCGGAGCTTTGGACTTTGGTTCGGAGTCGGTTGTTTCTGATCTGGGGTCAGTGAGCTCAGGGTCCTCGTCTGTCCACTCCACGGCGCCCCCTGCTGTCCACTCCACGGCGCCCCCTGCTGTCCACTCCACGGCGCCCCCTGCTGTTTACTCCACGGCGCCCCCTGCTGTCCACTCCACGGCGCCCCCTGCTGTCCACTCCACGGCGCCCCCTGCTGTCCACTCCACGGCGCCCCCTGCTGTTTACTCCACGGCGCCCCCTGCTGTCCACTCCACGGCGCCCCCTGCTGTCCACTCCACAGCGCCCCCTGCTGTCCACTCCACGGCGCCCCCTGCTGTCCACTCCACGGCGCCCCCTGCTGTCCACTCCACGGCGCCCCCTGCTGTCCACTCCACGGCGCCCCCTGCTAACCACTCCACGGCGCCCCCTGCTGTGTACTCCACTCGCCCACCTGCAAACCCCGCCCCCTCTCCTCTCAACCTCCTCCCCTCCTTCTCAGTGGGAGGCGGCTTTAGCTTCACGCAGGCGGAGCCCTCTGTGTCGCTGGAGGTGAGGATCAGCACTAATATTTAACACTTTTTGGAATCTTGAATGAACTCTGATGTTCTGTGGTTCCTCTTCAGAACGGACGCCCCTCCGCAGCTCTGGACCGTAAGCTCCTCCCACCTTCTCCGTTTGAACGCGTGAACTCCGCCTTCACTCCTGTTTGTGTTTCAGCCTCGTCTTCATCGTCGTCTCAAAAACCAGAGTCTCTGTCTCTGAGCGTCTTCTCGCCGTCTGTGTGCCACACCCCAGCTCCGCCCACCTCCAGGTAAACGCCCCGCCTCCAGGTAAATGCCACGCCTCCAGGTAAACGCCACGCCTCCAGGTAAACACCATGCCTCCAGGTAAACGCCACGCCTCCAGGTAAACACCACGCCTCCAGGTAAACGCCACGCCTCCAGGTAAACACCACGCCTCCAGGTAAACGCCACGCCTCCAGGTAAACACCACGCCTCCAGGTAAACGCCACGCCTCCAGGTAAACACCACGCCTCCAGGTAAACGCCACGCCTCCAGGTAAACACCACGCCTCCAGGTAAACGCCACACCCTCAGCTAAACGCTACGCCTCCAGTTAAACGCTCCGCCTCCAGGTAAATGCTCCGCCTTCAGGTAAACTCTCCGCCTCCAGGTAAAAACCCCGCCTCCAGATAAACGCCCCGCCTCCAGGCAGGTAAACTCTCTGCCTCCAGATAAACGCCCCGCCTCCAGGCAGGTAAACTCTCTGCCTCCAGGTAAACGCTCCACCTCCAGGTAAACGCCCCGCCTCCAGGTAAACGCCTCGCCTCCAGGTAAACGCCCCGCCTCCAGGTAAACGCTCCACCCCGGCTCCGCCCACCTCCAGGTAAACTCTTTGGGTCAGTTTGGGGGCGTTTCCCCTGATGCCATGTTTGAGTCACATGACGTATTTCATATGTTCGGAGACGGTAAAACGCAGTGTATTTTATGTTTGTAGTACCATTTCACACCAGCAGGAGGACCTTCTCGTCTTAAACATGTCCTCTGTCTCCTCAGTCTCTCGTCTGCGCTCGGATCCAGCTCACACGCAGTAAGTTTCCCGCACGCCTCTCGTATCATATTGACTTTCTATACTCTTGGCCTCGCGCCCGTGCCTAATCACACTCCGAGCGGCGTATCACGCCGTATTATACCTGGTATTTGGCCACACAAAATACAGGAAGACGGCCCTCTATCTAAAAGCCTGCTTCAGCCATTGCACATGATCTAGTTTTTATTGCTCTTTATGAATGGTTAGCACTAGATCATATAGGGAATCGGACCCTAACCCAAAGTTACTAAATCCAAGATGGCGGCGATCAAGACCGGTCCCGCTGTTACAGCTCAGGGAATAATGTTCTCTTGGGTCTGGGTTAACCCTAAACCTGTAGTAGTTAAAGGCGCAATGGACGATTTTTCGGCGATTTGAGAACACATGCAGAAGTGCACATGCCACTCCCCCGTGCACATGCCACTCCCCCGTGCTCATGCCACTCCCCCGTGCTCATGCCACTCCCCCGTGCTCATGCCACTCCCCCGTGCACATGCCACTCCCCCGTGCTCATGCCACTCCCCCGTGCACATGCCACTCCCCCGTGCTCATGCCACTCCCCCGTGCTCATGCCACTCCCCCGTGCACATGCCACTCCCCCGTGCTCATGCCACTCCCCCGTGCACATGCCACTCCCCCGTGCACATGCCACTCCCCCGTGCTCATGCCACTCCCCCTTGCACATGCCACTCCCCCGTGCACATGCCACTCCCCCGTGCTCATGCCACTCCCCCGTGCTCATGCCACTCCCCCGTGCTCATGCCACTCCCCCGTGCACATGCCACTCCCCCGTGCTCATGCCACTCCCCCGTGCTCATGCCACTCCCCCGTGCACATGCCACTCCCCCGTGCACATGCCACTCCCCCGTGCTCATGCCACTCCCCCGTGCACATGCCACTCCCGCGTGCACATGCCACTCCCCCGTGCTCATGCCACTCCCCCGTGCACATGCCACTCCCCCGTGCACATGCCACTCCCCCGTGCTCATGCCACTCCCCCGTGCACATGCCACTCCCCCGTGCACATGCCACTCCCCCGTGTGGACTGATACAACACACACGTGCGTTTGTTTATCAGCGCGACGGATCTCTCGTCTCCCGTAGATTTCCCTCTCTTCAGAGTCAGCTCGAACTGTCTTTCTCCGTGTTAATTTTGTCCCGTACACTGAGGGAAACTATATTATGATAGATCAATGCGCTTAGACACGCGGAACCGTGCTGCTCTCGGGGGACGAGCCGCACGCGGCTGCAGGTGAGCGGTAGGTGCGTTTTATGATTGATAAGTGGCAGGACTAATTGGCCGTCCACGCCACGAGGAAATAAGACTCAGATTTGGTCCAAAAAAATCGTCCATTCAACCTTTAAGAGACGAGGGGAAAAATGTAAATGTTTGCTCACCTGTTCATCTGATCCAGCCATTATAACTGAGGAAAGTTAGGTTTACTTCGTCTGGTTAAAACTAGTTTATGCCGTGGCTCTGTATCAGTGTAGCTAACATCCCAAAACAAACCAGACTGCATTCTATACATTTAAACCTCAAATTATATTTGGCTCCGTGTGGGAGTCAAACCCATGATTTCCTGCAGCCCAAGCCGTGTCTCTAACGGCAAGTGATTTGGGCCGCCATATTGGACTCCGGGATTCCATCCAGATTCGTCTATGAGCTAGTGCTAACCCTTTATGTATGTGTTTGGATCACTCTGAACAGTTAGCAGCCGCAGCTAGCATGCTCACAGCTAGCATGCTCACAGTTAGCATGCTCACAGCTAGCATGCTCACAGTTAGCATGCTCACATGTGTCTCTGCAGTTCACCAGTGCAGACAGCGGCAGTTTGAGCTCTGTAGCGCCCTCCTCTGGCTCCTTCGCCTCAGCTCAGCCTCTGTCCTCGTGCCTGCACTGCTCCGCTCTCAGCAGTAGCACCCTGAGCACCCCGCCCTGCCCCGCCCACAGCTCGTCGACCTCCGGACTCCTCCCCCTCGGCTCGAGCCCCGCCCTCCAGGCCCACGCCAGCAGCTCCGCCTCAACGCTGCACCAGAACAGCAGCTCTCTGGGGCCGATCGCCAACGGAGCCGCCGCCCTCAGGACGCTGCTCTCCGCCCACACAGGTGAGTCATGGATCTCCATTAGCTCCGCCTTCAAAATGTTGTTGTAACGGATGACAAACTCTCCAAACATACAAATATTTCAGTCAAATATTTTAAATGCAACTGACGTGACCTGAACTGAGTGACAGGGTCTGAGTGACAGGGTCTGAGTGACAGGGTCTGAGTGACAGGGTCTGAGTGACAGAGTCTGGACAAGGTCTGAACTGAGTGACAGCTGCGGTTCGTTTCAGGCAAAGCTCCGACCCTGCCTCCAGGGGGCGCTCCTCTGCTGCAGAACCAGTATGTGATGGGTCCAGGAATGCTGCCGGCGTATCCTGTGAGTACCACCAACTGTTCGGGCGCAGTTGGGTGGGACCGGGGCGGGGCCTGGCCCAGGACCGGGGCGGGGCAGGGGCGGGGCAGGACCAGGGTGTGTAAAGGGACCAATCAGAGCAGGAGAAGTCTTCAGGCTTTAGTCTTGATAAACTTTTCTGTCCCTCAGCAGATGTTTGGCTACGAAGACGTCCAGATGCTTCAGTCCAGACTCCCCATGGTACGTCCTCCTCTGCACCAATAACACACGTGCCCCTCCCCCTCCTGTACCTGCCCCTCCCCCTCCTGTACCTGCCCCTCCCCTCCTGTACCTGCCCCTCCCCCTTTCGTACCTGCTCCTCCCCTCCTGTACCTGCCCCTCCTGTACCTGCCCCTCCCCCTCCCGTACCTGCCCCTCCTGTACCCGCCCCTCCCCCTCCTGTACCTGCCCCTCCCCCTCCTGTACCTGCCCCTCCCCCTCCTGTACCTGCCCCTCCCCCTCCCGTACCTGCCCCTCCTGTACCTGCCCCTCCCCCTCCTGTACCTGCCCCTCCCCCTCCCATACCTGCCCCTCCCCCTCCTGTACCTGCCCCTCCCCCTCCTGTACCTGCCCCTCCCCCTCCTGTACCTGCCCCTCCCCCTCCCGTACCTGCCCCTCCTGTACCTGCCCCTCCCCCTCCTGTACCTGCCCCTCCCCCTCCCGTACCTGCCCCTCCCCCTCCTGTACCTGCCCCTCCCCCTCCTGTACCTGCCCCTCCCCCTCCTGTACCTGCCCCTCCCCCTCCTGTACCTGCCTCTCCCCCTCCTGTACCTGCCTCTCCCCCTCCTGTACCCGCCCCTCCCCCTCCTGTACCCGCCCCTCCCCCTCCTGTACCCGCCCCTCCCCCTCCTGTACCTGCCCCTCCCCCTCCCGTTCCTGCCCCTCCCCCTCCTGTACTTGCCCCTCCCCCTCCTGTACCTGCCCCTCCTGTACCTGCCCCTCCCCTTCCTGTACCTGCCCCTCCCCCTCCTGTACCTCCTGTACCTGCCCCTCCCCCTCCTGTACCTGCCTCTCCCCCTCCTGTACCTGCCCCTCCCCCTCCTGTACCTGCCTCTCCCCCTCCTGTACCCGCCCCTCCCCCTCCTGTACCTGCCTCTCCCCCTCCTGTACCTGCCTCTCCCCCTCCTGTACCTGCCCCTCCTGTACCTGCCTCTCCCCCTCCTGTACCTGCCCCTCCCCCTCCTGTACCTGCCTCTCCCCCTCCTGTACCTGCCCCTCCCCCTCCTGTACCTGCCCCTCCCCCTCCTGTACCTGCCTCTCCCCCTCCTGTACCTGCCTCTCCCTGCCTCTCCCCCTCCTGTACCTGCCTCTCCCCCTCCTGTGACCCTGATCTTTGGTGGTTTCTTCTCACAGCAGCATATGTCTGATGTCTGTCTTCTCTTCAGCCTTCGTTGCAGGATTATTACGGACTGTCGTTTCCAAACGCAGCTCTGAGAGACGGACTGAGCAGCCACGCCTCGTACTCCGGTGAAACGTCTCCCTTGACGACCTGCTGAATGATGAGAGTGTGACAGAAGTGATAACGGCTAAACGTTTGTTTCAGGTGAGGTGAGTAAGTTTAGCCGGAGCGACTCCTCTTCTCTGGCGCCACCTACCAGTGTGCCAGCGGCAGCACAGCCTCAGAGCCAGAGCACTTCACAGGGAGCACCTCAGGGAGCCCCCCATGGAGCACCTCAGGGAGCCCCGCAGCAGCCCTTCCTCCCTGCAGGCTACAGTTACTCTGGCCTGCCCTATTTCCCCCAGGTTCCTCCCAACGCCGCCTTCCAGTACCCGTCTGCTGTGTTCGTGCCTCCAGGGGGCGCTAAGCAGAACCTGGGGCTGGGAGTGGGTGCTCTGAGTGCTCCCTCTAACACCTTTCCACCCCTGAGCCAGCAGCAGCAGAGCGCCTACCAGCACCACTTCAGCTCCGGTCAGTGCGTCCCATTGACCTAAACATGCTCAGAGTCTTCCAGAAGGTTCTGAGCAGGTGCTCAAGGAACTGTGTCTTTAGTATCTGTTTCCCAGAGGTTCCTCACACGGCTTCAGCCCCGTCACCCCCGTCACCTCCATCACCCCATCAACCCCGTCACCTCCATCACCCCCGTCACCTCCAACCCCGTCACCTCCGTCACCGCCCTCACCTCCATCACCCCCGTCACCTCCATCACCCCCGTCACCTCCATCAACTCCGTCACCCCCGTCACCTCCATCAACCCCGTCACCCCCATCAACCCCGTCACCTCCATCACCGCGGTCACCATCATCCCCGTCACCTCCATCACCCCCGTCACCTCCATCACCCCGTCACCTCCATCACCCCGTCACTTCCGTCACCCCCGTCACCTCCATCACCCCGTCACCTCCATCACCCCGTCACCTCCATCACCCCCTTCACCCCATCACCTCTGTCACCCCTATCACCCCTGTCACCTCCATCACCCCTGTCACCTCCATCACCCCCGTCACCTCCATCACCTCCATCACCCCTGTCACCTCCATCACCCCCGTCACCTCCATCACCCCCGTCACCTCCATCACCCACGTCACCTCCATCAGCCCCGTCACCTCCATCACTCACGTCACCTCCATCACCCCCGTCACCTCCATCACCCCCATCACCCCCGTCACCTCCATCACCCCTGTCACCTCCATCACCCCCGTCACCTCCATCACCCCCGTCACCTCCATCACCCACGTCACCTCCGTCACCCCCGTCACCTCCATCACCCCCGTCACCTCCATCACTCACGTCACCTCCATCACCCCCGTCACCTCCATCACCCCCATCACCCCCGTCACCTCCATCACCCCTGTCACCTCCATCACCCCCGTCACCTCCATCACCACCCCTGTCACCTCCATCACCCCCGTCACCTCCATCACCCCCGTCACCTCCATCACCCCCGTCACCTCCATCACCCCCGTCACCTCCATCACCCCCATCATCACCTCCATCACCCCCATCATCACCTCCATCACCCCTGTCACCTCCATCACCCCCGTCACCTCCATCACCCCCGTCACCTCCATCACCCACGTCACCTCCATCACCCACGTCACCTCCATCAGCCCCGTCACCTCCATCACTCACGTCACCTCCATCACCCCCGTCACCTCCATCACCCCCGTCACCTCCATCACCACCCCTGTCACCTCCATCACCCCCGTCACCTCCATCACCCCCGTCACCTCCATCACCCCCGTCACCTCCATCACCCACGTCACCTCCATCACCCCCGTCACCTCCATCACTCACGTCACCTCCATCACCCCCATCACCCACGTCACCTCCACCACCCCGTCACCTCCATCACCCACGTCACCTCCATCACCCACGTCACCTCCATCACCCCCGTCACCTCCATCACCCCCGTCACCTCCATCACCCCCATCATCGTCACCTCCATCACCTCCATCACCCCCGTCACCTCCATCACCCCCGTCACCTCCATCACCCCCGTCACCTCCATCACCCCCATCATCGTCACCTCCATCACCTCCATCACCCCCGTCACCTCCATCACCCCCGTCACCTCCATCACCCCCATCATCACCTCCATCACCCCTGTCACCTCCATCACCCACGTCACCTCCATCACCCACGTCACCTCCATCAGCCCCGTCACCTCCATCACTCACGTCACCTCCATCACCCCCGTCACCTCCATCACCCCCGTCACCTCCATCACCCCTGTCACCTCCATCACCCCCATCACCCCCGTCACCTCCATCACCCACGTCACCTCCATCACCCACGTCACCTCCATCACCCCCGTCACCTCCATCACTCACGTCACCTCCATCACCCCCGTCACCTCCATCACCCCCATCACCCCCGTCACCTCCATCACCCCTGTCACCTCCATCACCCCTGTCACCTCCATCACCCCCATCATCACCCCTGTCACCTCCATCACCCCCGTCACCTCCATCACCCCCGTCACCTCCATCACCCACGTCACCTCCATCACCCACGTCACCTCCATCACCCCCGTCACCTCCATCACCTCCATCACCCCCGTCACCTCCATCACCCCCGTCACCTCCATCACCCCCATCATCGTCACCTCCATCACCTCCATCACCCCCGTCACCTCCATCACCCCCGTCACCTCCATCACCCCCGTCACCTCCATCACCCACGTCACCTCCATCACCCACGTCACCTCCATCAGCCCCGTCACCTCCATCACTCACGTCACCTCCATCACCCCCGTCACCTCCATCACCCCCGTCACCTCCATCACCCCTGTCACCTCCATCACCCCCATCACCCCCGTCACCTCCATCACCCACGTCACCTCCATCACCCACGTCACCTCCATCACCCCCGTCACCTCCATCACTCACGTCACCTCCATCACCCCCGTCACCTCCATCACCCCCATCACCCCCATCACCCCTGTCACCTCCATCACCCCTGTCACCTCCATCACCCCCGTCACCCCCATCATCACCCCTGTCACCTCCATCACCCACGTCACCTCCATCACCCACGTCACCTCCATCACCCCCGTCACCTCCATCACTCACGTCACCTCCATCACCCCCATCACCCACGTCACCTTCACCACCCCGTCACCTCCATCACCCACGTCACCTCCATCACCCACGTCACCTCCATCACCCCCGTCACCTCCATCACCCCCGTCACCTCCATCACCCCCATCATCGTCACCTCCATCACCCCCGTCACCTCCATCACCCCCGTCACCTCCATCACCCCCATCATCATCACCTCCATCACCTTTGGTCATGAGCTTTAATGATCCATGGCACAAGCGCTCGAGTTTCCCCTCGGGGGCGTGTCCCTTAGAGATAGGGGGAGGTGCTCAGAGTAGAGCCGCTGCTCCCTCTAAAGCTTCTGCTCCTCTTTGTGTTCCAGGTTATGAGGAGCTGAGCGCGGCGCCCTCTGCAGGCGACTATGGGAAAGGCTACGGCTCTCAGACTCAGAAGTCCTCTGGACCCAAAGGTCAGGCTCCGCCCCACGACCAGCTCTAATGCCCCGCCTCAAACTCGACCTAATCCCGCCTCTTTTTCAGGCCTGTCCTGTAATAACGGAGCGGCCGACATCAGCGTCTACAACAAGCCTCAGGTCCAACACGCTTAGACGTGCTTATACAGGCTTATACACGCTTATACACGCTTATACAGGCTTATACACGCCTATACACGCTTATACACGCTTATACAGGCTTATACAGGCTTATACAGGCCTATACACGCTTATACACGCTTATACAGGCCTATACACGCTTATACACGCTTAGACGTGCTTATACAGGCTTATACAGGCTTATACAGGCTTATACACGCTTATACACGCTTATACAGGCTTATACAGGCTTATACACGCTTATACACGCCTATACACGCTTATACACGCTTATACAGGCTTATACAGGCTTATACACGCTTATACAGGCTTATACAGGCTTATACAGGCTTATACACGCTTATACAGGCTTATACAGGCTTATACAGGCCTATACACGCTTATACACGCTTAGACGTGCTTATACAGGCTTATACAGGCTTATACACGCTTATACACGCTTATACACGCTTATACAGGCTTATACAGGCCTATACACGCTTATACACGCTTATACACGCTTATACAGGCTTATACACGCTTATACACGCTTATACAGGCTTATACACGCTTATACACGCTTATACACGCTTATACACGCTTATACAGGCTTATACAGGCTTATACAGACTTATACACGCTTATACAGACTTATACAGGCTTATACACGCTTATACACGCTTATACAGGCTTATACACGCTTATACAGGCTTATACAGACTTATACAGGCTTATACACGCTTATACAGGCTTATACAGGCTTATACACGCTTATACAGGCTTATACAGGCTTATACAAGCTTATACACGCTTATACAGGCTTATACAGACTTATACAAGCTTATACACGCTTATACAGGCTTATACACGCTTATACAGGCTTATACAGGCTTATACAGGCCTATACACGCTTATACACGCTTAGACGTGCTTATACAGGCTTATACAGGCTTATACAGGCTTATACACGCCTATACACGCTTATACACGCTTATACAGGCTTATACAGGCTTATACACGCCTATACACGCTTATACAGGCTTATACAGGCTTATACAGGCCTATACAGGCTTATACACGCTTAGACGTGCTTATACAGGCTTATACAGGCTTATACAGGCTTATACACGCTTATACACGCTTATA
>NW_027315868.1:197500-222500 GCF_026437365.1 Eucyclogobius newberryi
CGCGTCTTCACGTGCTGTCCCGGGGCCGCGCGCGTCTTCTCGTGCTGTCCCAGGGCCGCGCGCGTCTTCTCGTGCTGTCCCAGGGCCGCGCGCGTCCTCACGTGCTGTCCCGGGGCCGCGCGCGTCTTCTCGTGCTGTCCCAGGGCCGCGTGCGTCTTCACATGCTGTCCCGGGGCCGCGTGCGTCTTCTCGTGCTGTCCCAGGGCCGCGCGCGTCTTCTCGTGCTGTCCCGGGGCCGCGCGCGTCTTCTCGTGCTGTCCCGGGGCCGCGCGCGTCTTCTCGTGCTGTCCCGGGGCCGCGCGCGTCTTCTCGTGCTGTCCCGGGGCCGCGCGCGTCTTCTCGTGCTGTCCCGGGGCCGCGCGCGTCTTCTCGTGCTGTCCCGGGGCCGCGCGCGTCTTCTCGTGCTGTCCCAGGGCCGCGCGCGTCTTCTCGTGCTGTCCCGGGGCCGCGCGCGTCTTCTCGTGCTGTCCCGGGGCCGCGTGCGTCTTCACATTCTGTCCTGGGCCGCGTCTGTCCCAGGATTTTGACGAAAAATTGCCTCACGCGCTGTTATCTTTTGACTTAATACTGTTTTTTATATTTCATTTAATGCTATTTAGCCTTGTCGGTGGAACTTAAGAAAAAACAAAAGTGTAATAATTTATTTTATTTATAAGTGCGGCAGATCCGTAAACCAAGTAATAAAATAACTGTGGCCTTATATATGATATAATATATTATAAGATAAGATATTCCTTTATTGTCCCACATGGGGAAATTTCATTGTTGCAACGCAGTAGATACAGAGGAAAAGAACAGATCACTTATAGGAAGTTTGAAAAACACTCTCAATAGAAGATCTTCTATAAACAAAAACTCCCATAGACAAAACCCAACAAGAGATGGAGGGGAAAATAATAAAGATAAAATAAATAAATGAATAAATACCATTGCATGTGATCACGACAGAATTGCACATGGTTAAGTCAGTATTGTGAGTGTTCAGGACTAACAGTGTTTGTTATAAAGTCTGACAGCAGCAGAAGGAAAGACTGTGAAACCTTTCACACAGCGAGGGTGGATCAGTCTCTGAAGCTGCTCTCCAGAGCGGACAGAGTGTCCTGCAGGGGACAGAGTGTCCTGCAGGGGACAGAGTGTCCTGCAGGGGACAGAGTGTCCTGCAGGGGGCGACACTCATGGTCCAGCATAGATGTGAGTTTAGCCAGGACCCTTCTGTCCCCCACCTCCTGCACCGAGTCCAGAGGACAGCCCAGGACGGAGCTTTGTCCAGCTTCTTCCTCTCCCTCTCTGTGATGCTGCTGCTCCAGCAGACCACACCTACAGGAGCTGATGCACCACAGAGGAGGAGAAGGTCTTCAGGAGTGGCCCTGTCAGGAGTGGCCCTGTCACTCCAAAAGACCTGAGTCTCCTCAGGAGGTAGAGTCCATTCTGGCTCTTCCTGTACAGTCTGTGTTATGAGTCCAGTCCAGTTTGTGGTTCAGATGAACACCAGGTCCTTGTATGAGTCACTCTCTTAATGTCCCGTCCCTGGATGTTCACTGGTGAGGGGGGCGTGGCCTCTGTGGAAGTCCACCACCATCTCCTTGGTCTTCCTCGCGTTGATGAGGAGGTGGTTCCGCTGACACTAGTCCACAAAGTCCTGCTCCAGTCCTCTGTCCTCCACATCATCGTCGTCCGTGATGAGTCCGATGATGGCAGAGTCGTCAGAGAACTTCTGCAGGACACAGCTGTCCGTGTCGTGTCTGAAGTCTGCAGTGTAAAGGGTGAAGAGAAAGGGCGCGAGGACAGTGCCCTGGGGCGCCCCCACACTGCAGGTCCGAGTGTCAGACACACAGTTCCGGGCTCTCACAAACTGGGGTCGGTCTGTGAGGTAGTCCAGGATCCACTCTGCAGGTCATACTCCACACCAGCCGTCTCCAGCTTGTCCCTCAGGAGCTGATGGTGTTGAAGGTGCTGGAGAGATGAAAGAACAGAATCCTCACAGAGCTGCCAGGCTTCTCCAGGTGAGAGAGAGAGCGGTGCAGCAGGGAGATGACGGCGTCCTCCACTCCGATGCCAGACCGATATGCAAACTGCAGCGGGTCCATGGCTGAGCTCACGGTGGAGCGGAGGTGGTCCAGGACCAGCTCCAGTGTCTTCATCAGGACGTGAGAGCCACCGGCCTGAAGCTGTTGAAGTCTTTGGCGCGCGGTGTCTTGGGCACAGGTACCAGACAGGAGGTCTTCAGACCTGTGGTACCAGACAGGAGGTCTTCAGACCTGTGGTACCAGACAGGAGGTCTTCAGACCTGTGGTACCAGACAGGAGGTCTTCAGACCTGTGGTACCAGACAGGAGGTCTTCAGACCTGTGGTACCAGACAGGAGGTCTTCCAGACCTGTGGTACCACCCTCAGCTTCAGGCTCATGTTGAAGACATGCTCCATAACTCCACACAGTTCATCTGCAGGACTTAAGGAGCCTGGGGCTGATGCCGTCAGGTCCTGCTGCCTTCCTCACTTGAATCCTCTTCAGCTCTCTCCTCACCTGTGCTGCTGTGACAGTCAGTGGTTGGCAGGGGGACCATGTGCTGGGGGGATGGGTGAGTCCAGGCGAAGTGGGGAGCTGATGGTCCGGGGCAGAGAAGTGAAGAGGAACAGATGCAGGGCATTGTCCAGCTGTGGAAGAGGGAGCATGCAGCTGTGCAGGGGGAGGGGCGGGTGACTGATCAAACCTCAAGAAGTGAGCATTTAAATCATTCACCCACTGTAGATCCCCCTCTGTCTGGGCAGGGGGGATTTTGAAGCCCGAGATGGTTTTCAGGATCCTCCACACTCCCTAAATGTTCTTCTGCTGCAGCTGCTCCTCCATCCTCCTCTTGTAGCCGGCCTCAGCCTGCCTGATCTTCCTCCTCAGCTCCTCCTTGTTCCCTGACCTATCGTACAAGTAAAGTAGAAAAAATATTTACAAAATACAACTGTGAAAAAAGTGTGAGAAAAGAGCGGAGCGTTACACCGGGCTGCCAGCTGGACCGGGCCCTTTGTGACACATATATATATATATGTGTGTGTATATATATATATATATATATATATATATATATATCTATCTATCTATCTATCTATCTATCTTCCTTCTGCCGCTTTATCCGGGGCCGGGTCGCGGGGGCAGCAGTCTGAGCAGGGACTCCCAGACTTCCTTCTCCCCAGACACTTCCTCTAACTCCTCCGGGGGGATCCCGAGGCGTTCCCAGGCCAGCCGAGAGACATAGTCTCTCCAGCGTGTCCTGGGTCTTCCCCGGGGCCTCTTCCCGGTGGGACATGCCTGAAACACCTCCCGAGGGAGGCGCCCAGGAGGCATCCGGAACAGATGCCCGAGCCACCTCAGCTGGCTCCTCTCGACGTGGAGGAGCAGCGGCTCTACTCCGAGCTCCTCACCTTATCTCTAAGGGAGCGCCCAGCCACACGGCGGAGGAAACTCATTTCGACCGCTTGTATCCGCGATCTTGTTCTTTCGGTCACTACCCAAAGCTCATGACCATAGGTGAGGGTAGGAACGTAGACCGACCGGTAAATCGAGAGCTTTGCCTTTCGGCTCAGCTCCCTCTTTACCACAACGGTCCGATGCAGCGACTGCATCACTGCAGCCGCTGCACCGATCCGCCTGTCGATCTCACGCTCCATCCTTCCCTCACTCGTGAACAAGACCCCGAGATACTTGAACTCCTCCACTTGGGGCAAGGACACCCCACCCACCTGGAGAGGGCAAGCCACCTTTTTCCGGTCGAGAACCATGGCCTCGGATTTGGAGGTGCTGATTCTCATCCCAGCCGCTTCACACTCGGCTGCAAACCGTCCCAGTGCATGTTGCAGGTCCGGGTTTGATGGAGCCATCAGGACAACATCGTCTGCAAACAGCAGAGATGAGATCCTGTGGTCCCCAAACCGGACCCCCTCCGACCCCTGACTGCGCCTAGAAATTCTGTCCATAAAAATTATGAACAGAACCGGTGACACAGGGCAGCCCTGGCGGAGTCCAACATGCACTGGGAACAGGTCTGACTTACTGCCGGCAATGAACACAGCTCCTGCTCCGGTCATACAGGGACCGGACAGCCCTGCGCAAAGGGCCCCAGACCCCGTACTCCCGGAGCACCCCCCAAAGGACACCCCGAGGGACACGGTCGAAAGCCTTCTCCAGATCCACAAAGCACATGTGGACTGGTTGGGCAAACTCCCATGAACCCTCGAGCACCCGATGGAGGGTATAGAGCTGGTCCAGTGTTCCACGACCGGGACGAAAACCACTCTGCTCCTCCTGAATCCGAGGTTCGACTATCGGTCGGATTCTCCTCTCCAGTACCTTGGAATAGACCTTACCCGGGAGGCTGAGGAGTGTGATCCCTCTGTAGTTGGAACACACCCTCCGGTCCCCCTTTTTGAACAGAGGGACCACCACCCCGGTCTGCCAGTCCAGAGGCACGGTCCCCGAACGCCACGCGATGTTGCAGAGACGTGTCAACCAAGACAGTCCTACAACATCCAGATACTTTAGGTACTCAGGGCGGATCTCATCCACCCCCGGAGCCCTGCCACCGAGGAGTTTGCGGACAACCTGAGTGACTTCAGCTTGGGTGATGGATGAGCCAGCCTCCGAGTCCCCGGTCACTACTTCCTCTTCGGAAGACGTGACTGAGGGATTAAGGAGATCCTCAAAGTATTCCTTCCACCGTCCGACGACATCCCCAGTCGAGGTCAGCAGGCCTCCACCCGCACTGTAATCGGTGTTTGTGAGACACTGCTTCCCCTTCCTGAGGCGCCGGACGGTTTGCCAGAATTTCTTTGGTGCCGACCGATAGTCCTCCTCCATGGCCTCCCCGAACTCCTCCCAGGCCCGGGTTTTTGCCTCTGCGACAGCACGAGCCGCGGCTCGCTTGGCCTGCCGATACCCGTCGATGACCTCCGGAGACCTACAAGCCAGAGTGGCCTGATAGGCCTCCTTCTTCAGTCTGACGGCATCCCTTACTTCCGGTGTCCACCACCGGGTTCGGGGGTTGCCGCCACGACAGGCACCGGAGACCTTGCGACCACAGCTCCGAGCAGCCGCATCAACAATGGAGGCGGAGAACATGGTCCACTCGGACTCAATGTCCCCAGCCTCCCCCGGGACATGGGAGAAGCTCTCCCGGAGGTGCGAGTTGAATACCCTACTGACAGAGGGCTCCACTAGACGTTCCCAACAGACCCTCACAATGCGCTTGGGTCTGCCAAGTCTGTCCGGCTTCCTCCTCCGCCAGCGGATCCAACTCACCACCAGGTGGTGATCGGTTGACAACTCTGCCCCTCTCTTCACCCGAGTGTCCAAGACACGCGGCCGGAGGTCAGATGACACGACAACAAAGTCGATCATTGACCTCCGGCCTAGGGTGTCCTGGTGCCATGTGCACTGATGGACACCCTTGTGCTTGAACATGGTGTTCGTTATGGACAATCCGTGGCTAGCACAGAAGTCCAATAACTGAACACCGCTCGGGTTCAGATCGGGGAAGCCGTTCTTCCCGATCACCCCTCTCCAGGTGTCACTGTCATTGCCCACGTGGGCGTTGAAGTCCCCTAGTAGAACAACAGAGTCCCCGGTCGGTGCACTGTCCAGTACCCCTCCCAAGGACTCCAAGAAGGCCGGGTACTCTGCACTGCTGTTCGGCCCGTATATATATATATATATATATATATATATATATTCATTCCGAATGAATATATATATATATATTCATTCGGAATGAATATATATATATATATATATATATATATATTCATTCCGAATGAATATATATATATATATATATATATATATATATATTCATTCCGAATGAATATATATATATATATATATATATATATATATATATATATATTCATTCCGAATGAAATGGTGTGGAGGGCCTGATTTGGCCCCCAGGCCTCAAGTTGAATAGCTGCTGCTTTTGTGTCTGTAGTTTCCATTTTATTGTTGACGTTTACGTCAACTTATAAAGTTTGTTCATCTGTTTCTGATGTTGTTTTTCAGGTGGGAGTGAGTCCTCGTCAGCCCAGCGTCCTGCAGAAGAGCCAAGTGTCCAAACCCAGCTACAGCGCCACCTACTGGACCAACTGAGCAGCTTTTAAACCATTGTGTATATTTATACTGTATTGTGTGTGCTTTTATTTTGAAGGGAGACAATACTTGAACATTTTGTGAGTTTTGTATTTTCTTGTACAGTGTTTTTTACTGGATTTAATGTCAGTTTAATGTCTTTGTGTCAATAATAAATCATTGACTATTTTTGTCTTTGTTGGAAAAAATGATTAAAAAAGCTGTTTATTTAAAGAACTTTTATTGGACTTAAAGAATCAACTGTGTCACAGAAAACAAATTAAAACACATATATTTAAATAGAAATATATTTTAAAACATAAACATTGTGCAAATAAAAAGTCATGAAACTAATGAAAATTAGAGAAATAATTTACCATTACCAATTTTCAAAATATGATTAACCAAAACAGACAATTTGATTTAAACACTGTTGCCACCTGCTGGTCTCCATGGAGATGCTGTTCAGTCTGGAATGTTCCACAGTGGCATTAGATCTTTATCTTTAGAGACGATGTTTTTAGCAGTGAAAATTAACGGAAGAGAAATTAATGCAACACTGAAACGTCCCAAAATCTTCTGCTTTCATCAAATATAGTTTAATGTTCTGTCCAGTCTGAATATTACAGGTACAAAGCAAACAACCGGGGGGACCAAGCAGAGCCCTGCCCGACCTGCCGCACCCGCCGCACCTGCCGCACCCCTCTCTAAAGTCATTGGGTTTGTCAAGTCGCTTCATTTTGATGATTGACTTTTGAATCGGTTTCAAGAGATAAAGTGTAAACAGCAACATGAGACAGTTAAAGTTGATGGACCGTGGCTAATGAGGCTAACATGGCTAACGAGGCTAGCATGGCTAACGAGGCTAGCATGGCTAGTGAGGCTAGCATGAAAAATGAGGCTAGCATGGCTAACAAGCCCAACCCTCCCACGAGCCCTCTCCCCTTCGCTAAACAAGCGTTGTCCCCTGAGTGGACTCTCCAGGCCCGTCCCTGTCAGGAGGAGGAGAGGACATGACTTTACAACAGGTGGCCCTTATGTCGCATGAAATGCAGCGTGATGTGACGTCATTGAGAGCCGAGGTCAGAGCGGGAACACCACCACCAGGCTTGACCGTATGGAAGCCGACACCCGGTTTAGACCCTAACATCCCAAAATGGAGTCGTCCCACAGTTTCTCCTCTTCTGTCCTCGAGTCCTCCTCCTTCTTCATCTTGTCTCTCCTGGACCTCTGCTTGTCCTCCTGTAGCACCACCTGCTGGACAGCGCCTTCCTCTGCGTCCTCTGACTCGTCCTTCTTACATCTGCTCCATCTTTTGCTCTCGTTTTCTCTCTCTTTCTTTTGCGTCCTATGCCTCCTCTCCTCACTTCCTTTCCTCCTCTCCTCACTTCCTTTCCTCCTCTCCTCGCTTCCTTTCCTCCTCTCCTTCCTTACCTTCCTCCTACTCCTCTTCTCTCTCTCTCCATCACTAGAACTTTCGCTCGTGGAACAACTTGAACTTGTCGTTTCAGAGCTCGATTCCCTCTTGTTCTTCCTCTTTCTTGTCTGTTCTTTGACTTGTGGCTCGGCCTGAAGTGCCCAGGCTGGAGCTCCCCACGCAGGACGCAGAGGGTAGTGCAGCGAGGCCCGAGCGTGAACGTGTGCGTCCTCTTTCGTTTCCTTCAGAGAAGGTTTAGGATGCGGCGTGAGGGCCGGCCGCGTCCAGATGTGATCCTGGAGTTTGTCTGAAGGCTCCTTGCTGGTCTCCTTGCTGGTCTCCTTGCTGGTCTCCTTGCTGGTCTCCTTGGCAGCAGGACTAGGATGCACTCCTCTGGCCTGCTGGACTCTGATGTAGTCCTGGAGCTGGTCGCTGTAGGAGCTGTAGACGTTCTGCTGAGAGCGACGCTCCTCCAGAACCTTCTGCTCCCTGGAATCAAAACAAATATTTCAATTACTTCTTTTCAAATACTTTTCCGTCCGAAGCTTCACGAGACGGAGCAGCTTTAGCGTGAGCGTGTTTTACATCTCCAGAATCATAAGTTCTGGCTGTTTCCAGCAGAGGGCGCTTTAAAACCCCAGAGGAGCAGGGCGTGGCAGACTTTAAAACCCCAGAGGAGCAGGGCGTGGCAGACTTTAAAACCCCAGAGGAGCAGGGCGTGGCAGACTTTAAAACCCCAGAGGAGCAGGGCGTGGCAGACTTTAAAACCCCAGAGGAGCAGGGCGTGGCAGACTTTAAAACCCCAGAGGAGCAGGGCGTGGCAGACTTTAAAACCCCAGAGGAGCAGGGCGTGGCAGACTTTAAAACCCCAGAGGAGCAGGGCGTGGCAGACTTTAAAACCCCAGAGGAGCAGGGCGTGGCAGACTTTAAAACCCCAGAGGAGCAGGGCGTGGCAGACTTTAAAACCCCAGAGGAGCAGGGCGTGGCAGACTTTAAAACCCCAGAGGAGCAGGGCGTGGCAGACTTTAAAACCCCAGAGGAGCAGGGCGTAGCAGACTTTAAAACCCCAGAGGAGCAGGGCGTGGCAGACTTTAAAACCCCAGAGGAGCAGGGCGTGGCAGACTTTAAAACCCCAGAGGAGCAGGGCGTGGCAGACTTTAAAACCCCAGAGGAGCAGGGCGTGGCAGACTTTAAAACCCCAGAGGAGCAGGGCGTGGCAGACTTTAAAACCCCAGAGGAGCAGGGCGTGGCAGACTTTAAAACCCCAGAGGAGCAGGGCGTAGCAGACTTTAAAACCCCAGAGGAGCAGGGCGTGGCAGACTTTAAAACCCCAGAGGAGCAGGGCGTGGCAGACTTTAAAACCCCAGAGGAGCAGGGCGTGGCAGACTTTAAAACCCCAGAGGAGCAGGGCGTGGCAGACTTTAAAACCCCAGAGGAGCAGGGCGTAGCAGACTTTAAAACCCCAGAGGAGCAGGGCGTGGCAGACTTTAAAACCCCAGAGGAGCAGGGTGTGGCAGACTTTAAAACCCCAGAGGAGCAGGGCGTGGCAGACTTTAAAACCCCAGAGGAGCAGGGCGTAGCAGACTTTAAAACCCCAGAGGAGCAGGGCGTGGCAGACTTTAAAACCCCAGAGGAGCAGGGCGTAGCAGACTTTAAAACCCCAGAGGAGCAGGGCGTGGCAGACTTTAAAACCCCAGAGGAGCAGGGTGTGGCAGACTTTAAAACCCCAGAGGAGCAGGGCGTGGCAGACTTTAAAACCCCAGAGGAGCAGGGCGTAGCAGACTTTAAAACCCCAGAGGAGCAGGGCGTGGCAGACTTTAAAACCCCAGAGGAGCAGGGTGTGGCAGACTTTAAAACCCCAGAGGAGCAGGGCGTAGCAGACTTTAAAACCCCAGAGGAGCAGGGCGTGGCAGACTTTAAAACCCCAGAGGAGCAGGGCGTGGCAGACTTTAAAACCCCAGAGGAGCAGGGCGTGGCAGACTTTAAAACCCCAGAGGAGCAGGGCGTAGCAGACTTTAAAACCCCAGAGGAGCAGGGCGTAGCAGACTTTAAAACCCCAGAGGAGCAGGGTGTGGCAGACTTTAAAACCCCAGAGGAGCAGGGCGTAGCAGACTTTAAAACCCCAGAGGAGCAGGGCGTGGCAGACTTTAAAACCCCAGAGGAGCAGGGTGTGGCAGACTTTAAAACCCCAGAGGAGCAGGGCGTGGCAGACTTTAAAACCCCAGAGGAGCAGGGCGTGGCAGAGAGAGAGTGAAGTCTGACTTGATGTGTTTGGCTCCGCCCACGTGCGCCCGGTACATCTCCACGGAGCTGAAGTGCAGACAGCAGAGGGCGCAATGCAGATGCTCCGCCTCCAGCTCCTGCAGCAGCTCCTTCTGGCTCCGCCTCCTCTGGTGCTTCCTCCCGTTGTAATGCTGCAGCGCCATCTGCCTGTGAGGGAAGGAGGCGCAGCACAGGGAGCAGAAGAGGTCTGGAGATGAGGAGGAGGAGGCAGGAGCAGAGGAGGAGGAGAGAGGAGCAGGGGGGGAGAAAGGAGCAGAGGAGGAGGAGATAGGAGCAGATGAAGCTGTGGTGGGAGGAATAGAAGATAAAGAGGAAGAGGGAGAGATGCAGGGAGGTGTTTTGGATGGATTACAGAGTACAGAGGGAGCAGAGGAGGGAGCAGAGGAGGGAGCAGAGGAGGGAGCAGAGGAGGGAGCAGAGGGAGCAGAGGAGGGAGCAGAGGAGGGAGCAGAGGAGGGAGCAGAGGAGGGAGCAGAGGGAGCAGAGGGAGGAGTAGAGGGAGCAGAGGGAGGAGTAGAGGGAGCAGAGGGAGCAGAGGAGGGAGCAGAGGAGGGAGCAGAGGGAGCAGAGGAGGGAGCAGAGGGAGGAGTAGAGGGAGCAGAGGGAGCAGAGGGAGCAGAGGAGGGAGCAGAGGAGGGAGCAGAGGAGGGAGCAGAGGAGGGAGCAGAGGAGGACCTCAGGTGGGCTGTGGAGAGAAGAGGTTTGTGTCAGATTGATCTGGTTCTAATGAAACACAAAACATTCTAAGAAACAAGATAAATGATTGACACATCTTTATGGAGGGACACGCCCACATGGGTCAAAGGGAGCGCCAGAGGGACACGCCCACATGGGTCAAAGGGAGCGCCAGAGGGACACGCCCACATGGGTCGAAGGGAGCGCCAGAGGGACACGCCCACATGGGTCAAAGGGAGCGCCAGAGGGACACGCCCACATGGGTCGAAGGGAGCGCCAGAGGGACACGCCCACATGGGTCGAAGGGAGCGCCAGAGGGACACGCCCACATGGGTCAAAGGGAGCGCCAGAGGGACACGCCCACATGGGTCGAAGGGAGCGCCAGAGGGACACGCCCACATGGGTCGAAGGGAGCGCCAGAGGGACACGCTCACATGGGTCGAAGGGAGCGCCAGAGGGACACGCCCACATGGGTCGAAGGGAGCGCCAGAGGGACACGCCCACATGGGTCGAAGGGAGCGCCAGAGGGACACGCCCACATGGGTCGAAGGGAGCGCCAGAGGGACACGCCCACATGGGGTCAAAGGGAGCGCCAGAGGGACACGCCCACATGGGTCAAAGGGAGCGCCAGAGGGACACGCCCACATGGGTCGAAGGGAGCGCCAGAGGGACACGCCCACATGGGTCAAAGGGAGCGCCAGAGGGACACGCCCACATGGGTCAAAGGGAGCGCCAGAGGGACACGCCCACATGGGTCGAAGGGAGCGCCAGAGGGACACGCCCACATGGGTCAAAGGGAGCGCCAGAGGGACACGCCCACATGGGTCAAAGGGAGCGCCAGAGGGACACTGGAGTGTCCCTCTGGCGCCTCTCACAGTTGGTGGGGGTTCAGGACTCACAGTCGGTGGGGGTTCTGGACTCAGTCGGTGGGGGTTCGTGGGTTCTGGACTCAGTCGGTGGGGGTTCTGGACTCAGTCGGTGGGGGTTCTGGACTCAGTCGGTGGGGGTTCTGGACTCAGTCGGTGGGGGTTCTGGACTCAGTCGGTGGGGGTTCTGGACTCAGTCGGTGGGGGTTCGTGGGTTCTGGACTCAGTCGGTGGGGGTTCGTGGGTTCTGGTCTCACAGTCGGTGGGTTCTGGACCCACCGTTTGGAGGGCGTTTCCTCAGGTTCTTGTGGTGGACTTTCCCGTCGTAGTGAGATTTGGCCACGACGGCAGAGCTGAAGACCATGTTACAGAGAGGACAGAAGCGGTCTCTGTCCATCGGCATCGGGCGCTGAGGGACAGACAGTCAGGTCAGATGCCCTCCCAGACTCTATGTATTACTCTGTCCATTTGATGTCACTGACCAGAGGAGGCGTGTCCGTCCTCTGTCGTCGCAGCGACTGCAGGAACATCCTCAGCTTCAGCGCGTGCTTCTTCCCCTCAACACGAAACAACACTGACATTTCAAACACTAATCATCATTTACAGACCGGCCTCCTGCTGGTGCCAGAGTCAGGACTAAACATGGAGCGGCCTCCTGCTGGTGCCAGAGTCAGGACTAAACATGGACCGGCCTCCTGCTGGTGCCAGAGTCAGGACTAAACATGGACCGGCCTCCTGCTGGTGCCAGAGTCAGGACTAAACATGGACCGGCCTCCTGCTGGTGCCAGAGTCAGGACTAAACATGGACCGGCCTCCTGCTGGTGCCAGGGTCAGGACTAAACATGGACCGGCCTCCTGCTGGTGCCAGAGTCAGGACTAAACATGGACCGGCCTCCTGCTGGTGCCAGAGTCAGGACTAAACATGGAGCGGCCTCCTGCTGGTGCCAGAGTCAGGACTAAACATGGACCGGCCTCCTGCTGGTGCCAGAGTCGGGACTAAACATGGACCGGCCTCCTGCTGGTGCCAGGGTCAGGACTAAACATGGACCGGCCTCCTGCTGGTGCCAGAGTCAGGACTAAACATGGACCGGCCTCCTGCTGGTGCCAGAGTCAGGACTAAACATGGACCGGCCTCCTGCTGGTGCCAGAGTCAGGACTAAACATGGACCGGCCTCCTGCTGGTGCCAGAGTCAGGACTAAACATGGGCCGGCCTCCTGCTGGTGCCAGAGTCAGGACTAAACATGGACCAGCCTCCTGCTGGTGCCAGAGTCAGGACTAAACATGGAGCGGCCTCCTGCTGGTGCCAGAGTCAGGACTAAACATGGACCAGCCTCCTGCTGGTGCCAGAGTCAGGACTAAACATGGACCGGCCTCCTGCTGGTGCCAGAGTCAGGACTAAACATGGACCGGCCTCCTGCTGGTGCCAGAGTCAGGACTAAACATGGGCCGGCCTCCTGCTGGTGCCAGAGTCAGGACTAAACATGGACCGGCCTCCTGCTGGTGCCAGAGTCAGGACTAAACATGGACCGGCCTCCTGCTGGTGCCAGAGTCAGGACTAAACATGGACCGGCCTCCTGCTGGTGCCAGAGTCAGGACTAAACATGGAGCGGCCTCCTGCTGGTGCCAGAGTCAGGACTAAACATGGACCGGCCTCCTGCTGGTGCCAGAGTCAGGACTAAACATGGACCGGCCTCCTGCTGGTGCCAGAGTCAGGACTAAACATGGACCGGCCTCCTGCTGGTGCCAGAGTCAGGACTAAACATGGGCCGGCCTCCTGCTGGTGCCAGAGTCAGGACTAAACATGGACCGGCCTCCTGCTGGTGCCAGAGTCAGGACTAAACATGGACCGGCCTCCTGCTGGTGCCAGAGTCAGGACTAAACATGGACCGGCCTCCTGCTGGTGCCAGAGTCGGGACTAAACATGGACCGGCCTCCTGCTGGTGCCAGAGTCAGGACTAAACATGGACCGGCCTCCTGCTGGTGCCAGAGTCAGGACTAAACATGGACCGGCCTCCTGCTGGTGCCAGAGTCAGGACTAAACATGGACCGGCCTCCTGCTGGTGCCAGAGTCAGGACTAAACATGGGCCGGCCTCCTGCTGGTGCCAGAGTCAGGACTAAACATGGACCGGCCTCCTGCTGGTGCCAGAGTCAGGACTAAACATGGACCGGCCTCCTGCTGGTGCCAGAGTCAGGACTAAACATGGACCGGCCTCCTGCTGGTGCCAGAGTCAGGACTAAACATGGACCGGCCTCCTGCTGGTGCCAGAGTCAGGACTAAACATGGGCCGGCCTCCTGCTGGTGCCAGAGTCAGGACTAAACATGGACCGGCCTCCTGCTGGTGCCAGAGTCAGGACTAAACATGGACCGGCCTCCTGCTGGTGCCAGAGTCAGGACTAAACATGGACCGGCCTCCTGCTGGTGCCAGAGTCAGGACTAAACATGGAGCGGCCTCCTGCTGGTGCCAGAGTCAGGACTAAACATGGACCGGCCTCCTGCTGGTGCCAGAGTCAGGACTAAACATGGACCGGCCTCCTGCTGGTGCCAGAGTCAGGACTAAACATGGACCGGCCTCCTGCTGGTGCCAGAGTCAGGACTAAACATGGGCCGGCCTCCTGCTGGTGCCAGAGTCAGGACTAAACATGGACCGGCCTCCTGCTGGTGCCAGAGTCAGGACTAAACATGGACCGGCCTCCTGCTGGCGCCAGAGTCCGGACTAAACATGGACCGGCCTCCTGCAGGTGCCAGAGTCAGGACTAAACATGGTCCGGCCTCCTGCTGGTGCCAGAGTCAGGACTAAACATGGACCGGCCTCCTGCTGGTGCCAGAGTCAGGACTAAACATGGACCGGCCTCCTGCTGGTGCCAGAGTCAGGACTAAACATGGAGCGGCCTCCTGCTGGTGCCAGAGTCAGGACTAAACATGGACCAGCCTCCTGCTGGTGCCAGAGTCAGGACTAAACATGGACCGGCCTCCTGCTGGTGCCAGAGTCAGGACTAAACATGGGCCGGCCTCCTGCTGGTGCCAGAGTCAGGACTAAACATGGACCGGCCTCCTGCTGGTGCCAGAGTCAGGACTAAACATGGACCGGCCTCCTGCTGGTGCCAGAGTCAGGACTAAACATGGACCGGCCTCCTGCTGGTGCCAGAGTCAGGACTAAACATGGACCGGCCTCCTGCTGGTGCCAGAGTCAGGACTAAACATGGACCGGCCTCCTGCTGGTGCCAGAGTCAGGACTAAACATGGACCGGCCTCCTGCTGGTGCCAGAGTCAGGACCAAACATGGACCGGCCTCCTGCTGGTGCCAGAGTCAGGACTAAACATGGACCGGCCTCCTGCTGGTGCCAGAGTCAGGACTAAACATGGAGCGGCCTCCTGCTGGTGCCAGAGTCAGGACTAAACATGGACCGGCCTCCTGCTGGTGCCAGAGTCAGGACTAAACATGGAGCGGCCTCCTGCTGGTGCCAGAGTCAGGACTAAACATGGAGCGGCCTCCTGCTGGTGCCAGAGTCAGGACTAAACATGGAGCGGCCTCCTGCTGGTGCCAGAGTCAGGACTAAACATGGAGCGGCCTCCTGCTGGTGCCAGAGTCAGGACTAAACATGGAGCGGCCTCCTGCTGGTGCCAGAGTCAGGACTAAACATGGACCGGCCTCCTGCTGGTGCCAGAGTCAGGACTAAACATGGACCGGCCTCCTGCTGGTGCCAGAGTCAGGACTAAACATGGACCGGCCTCCTGCTGGTGCCAGAGTCAGGACTAAACATGGACCGGCCTCCTGCTGGTGCCAGAGTCAGGACTAAACATGGACCGGCCTCCTGCTGGTGCCAGAGTCAGGAGTAACTGACCTGGAGTAACTGACCCGGAGTAACTGACCCGGAGTAACTGACCCGGAGTAACTGACCCGGAGTAACAGACCTGGAGTAACTGACCCGGAGTAACTGACCCGGAGTAACTGACCCGGAGTAACTGACCTGGAGTAACTGACCCGGAGTAACAGACCTGGAGTAACAGACCTGGAGTAACTGACCCGGAGTAACAGACCTGGAGTAACTGACCCGGAGTAACTGACCTGGAGTAACTGACCCGGAGTAACTGACCCGGAGTAACTGACCCGGAGTAACAGACCTGGAGTAACTGACCTGGAGTAACTGACCCGGAGTAACTGACCTGGAGTAACTGACCCGGAGTAACAGACCTGGAGTAACTGACCCGGAGTAACTGACCTGGAGTAACTGACCTGGAGTAACTGACCCGGAGTAACTGACCCGGAGTAACTGACCCGGAGTAACTGACCCGGAGTAACAGACCTGGAGTAACTGACCTGGAGTAACTGACCCGGAGTAACTGACCCGGAGTAACAGACCCGGAGTAACAGACCCGGAGTAACTGACCTGGAGTAACTGACCTGGAGTAACAGACCTGGAGTAACTGACCTGGAGTAACAGACCTGGAGTAACAGACCTGGAGTAACTGACCTGGAGTAACAGACCTGGAGTAACAGACCTGGAGTAACTGACCTGGAGTAACAGACCTGGAGTAACAGACCTGGAGTAACTGACCTGGTAGTGTGAGCTCCTCTGGGAGGCGTGGCCCAGGACGGCGTCGCACACGTGACAGTGGGCGTCGGTCAGAACACGCTTCAGCTCCTCCTCCTCAGACGCTGAAACGCAACAGGTTTTACTAACGAACATTGAAGTATAATAGACTCGTAACTATAGTAACGCCTTCTCTTTTCTGCTGTGAATAAATCTTTTAAATAATAAGTCCACCGAAAAAAGACAAAACTAACAGAAAACCTGACGCAGTACTGTACTAATGTACAAGTACTAATACTGTACAAGTACTAATACTACACACATGACATTAAGCTGCCCAGTGTACCTTTTCTGTTTGACGTCTCCATGGAGATGTTGCTTTGCCAAGAATGTCCCACAGTACAGCATTCAACTTAATTATCTGCATGGAGACCAGGCCAAGTGACAGGTCAGATCTGTGGAGAGGCAAGCCCACTTACTGTACATATATGTGGGTTTTTCCGACTGAATAAATACTATTTAAATTAGTTTTTGTGGAGATCAAACTCCAACAGCCTCAAGGAACCATGACAACGAGACAGACACGTTCTGAATATCAATTTTAAATATTAACTGGAGATTAAAAATCACAATGTGGGAATTGTATTTTACTTTAACTAAATATAATACAAATCATTGCTGGAGGTAAATTAGACTGTTACGAAAAGGTTCTTAACTAATTGACAGAACAGTAAACGTCCTGAGAGGCCCCGAGTGTTGCGCACACTTACCTGCGTCATCCTCAGCAGCGCAATATTATGAAATGTAACTTTAATTCTTTAATGACACTCGGGCCAAAGCCAGAGTTTTATTGAAAAGGCCGTGTTTCTGTGGAGCAGCTGAGTAAACAAACAGTTAGCATGTGTGGCTAGCGGGCTAGCTCCTGCGGGAGGCTAGTCTGTTAGCCACATGCTAAATCTTCCGTTTTCAGTCAAAACTCACCTTTAACTCCTGAACTATCTACTTTAGTGTTTGTGACAGTGTTAAACTCGGGGGCAGGATCCACTTTAAAGACCTTATTCTCGGAATCCACGAGCGGCGCAGCGCCATGTTGACACTCACGCATGCGCACTGAGCAGAGGCCTAACAAAAACTTCTTCTTCTTCTATTGTGGCGGTTGGCAAACTTAAAAAGTGCATTACCGCCACCTGCTGTTGCAAATATGGAAGTTCTAAGAATGAGTGAAAAGCAAAACAAAACCGTGTGTAGTTCTTTATTTCATGTGTGTAGTTCTTTAGATCATGTGTGTAGTTCTTTATTTCATGTGTGTAGTTCTTTAGATCATGTGTGTAGTTCTTTATTTCATGTGTGTAGTTCTTTATATCATGTGTGTAGTTCTTTATTTCATGTGTGTAGTTCTTTAGATCATGTGTGTAGTTCTTTAGATCATGTGTGTAGTTCTTTATATCATGTGTGTAGTTCTTTAGATCATGTGTGTAGTTCTTTATATCATGTGTGTAGTTCTTTAGATCATGTGTGTAGTTCTTTATATCATGTGTGTAGTTCTTTAGATCATGTGTGTAGTTCTTTAGATCATGTGTGTAGTTCTTTAGATCATGTGTGTAGTTCTTTAGATCATGTGTGTAGTTCTTTAGATCATGTGTGTAGTTCTTTAGATCATGTGTGTAGTTCTTTAGATCATGTGTGTAGTTCTTTAGATCATGTGTGTAGTTCTTTAGATCATGTGTGTAGTTCTTTAAATCATGTGTGTAGTTCTTTAGATCATGTGTGTAGTTCTTTATATCATGTGTGTAGTTCTTTAGATCATGTGTGTAGTTCTTTAGATCATGTGTGTAGTTCTTTATTTCATGTGTGTAGTTCTTTAAATCGTGTTTGTAGTTCTTTAGATCATGTGTGTAGTTCTTTAGATCATGTGTGTAGTTCTTTATATCATGTGTGTAGTTCTTTAGATCATGTGTGTAGTTCTTTATATCATGTGTGTAGTTCTTTAGATCATGTGTGTAGTTCTTTAGATCATGTGTGTAGTTCTTTAGATCATGTGTGTAGTTCTTTATATCATGTGTGTAGTTCTTTAGATCATGTGTGTAGTTCTTTATTTCATGTGTATAGTTCTTTATATCGTGTGTGTAGTTCTTTATTTCATGTGTGTAGTTCTTTATATCATGTGTGTAGTTCTTTAAATCGTGTTTGTAGTTCTTTATATCATGTGTGTAGTTCTTTAAATCGTGTTTGTAGTTCTTTAGATCATGTGTGTAGTTCTTTATATCATGTGTGTAGTTCTTTAGATCATGTGTGTAGTTCTTTAGATCATGTGTGTAGTTCTTTAGATCATGTGTGTAGTTCTTTATATCATGTGTGTAGTTCTTTAGATCATGTGTGTAGTTCTTTATTTCATGTGTATAGTTCTTTATATCGTGTGTGTAGTTCTTTATTTCATGTGTGTAGTTCTTTATATCATGTGTGTAGTTCTTTAGATCATGTGTGTAGTTCTTTAGATCATGTGTGTAGTTCTTTATTTCATGTGTGTAGTTCTTTATATCATGTGTGTAGTTCTTTAGATCATGTGTGTAGTTCTTTAGATCATGTGTGTAGTTCTTTAGATCATGTGTGTAGTTCTTTATATCATGTGTGTAGTTCTTTATATCATGTGTGTAGTTCTTTGGATCATGTGTGTAGTTCTTTATATCATGTGTGTAGTTCTTTAGATCATGTGTGTAGTTCTTTAAATTGTGTGTGTAGTTCTTTATATCATGTGTGTAGTTCTTTAAATCGTGTGTGTAGTTCTTTAGATCATGTGTGTAGTTCTTTAGATCATGTGTGTAGTTCTTTAAATTGTGTGTGTAGTTCTTTATATCATGTGTGTAGTTCTTTAGATCATGTGTGTAGTTCTTTAGATCATGTGTGTAGTTCTTTATATCATGTGTGTAGTTCTTTAGATCATGTGTGTAGTTCTTTAGATCATGTGTGTAGTTCTTTATATCATGTGTGTAGTTCTTTAGATCATGTGTGTAGTTCTTTAGATCATGTGTGTAGTTCTTTAAATCGTGTTTGTAGTTCTTTAGATCATTGTGTAGTTCTTTATATCATGTGTGTAGTTCTTTATATCGTGTGTGTAGTTCTTTAAATCGTGTTTGTAGTTCTTTAGATCATTGTGTAGTTCTTTATATCATGTGTGTAGTTCTTTAGATCATGTGTGTAGTTCTTTAGATCATGTGTGTAGTTCTTTATTTCATGTGTGTAGTTCTTTATATCATGTGTGTAGTTCTTTAGATCATGTGTGTAGTTCTTTAGATCATGTGTGTAGTTCTTTAAATTGTGTGTGTAGTTCTTTAGATCATGTGTGTAGTTCTTTAAATTGTGTGTGTAGTTCTTTAGATCATGTGTGTAGTTCTTTAGATCATGTGTGTAGTTCTTTAGATCATGTGTGTAGTTCTTTAGATCATGTGTGTAGTTCTTTAGATCATGTGTGTAGTTCTTTATATCATGTGTGTAGTTCTTTAGATCATGTGTGTAGTTCTTTAGATCATGTGTGTAGTTCTTTAGATCATGTGTGTAGTTCTTTATATCATGTGTGTAGTTCTTTAGATCATGTGTGTAGTTCTTTATATCATGTGTGTAGTTCTTTAGATCATGTGTGTAGTTCTTTATTTCATGTGTGTAGTTCTTTATATCATGTGTGTAGTTCTTTATTTCATGTGTGTAGTTTTTTATATCATGTGTGTAGTTCTTTATATCGTGTGTGTAGTTCTTTAAATCGTGTTTGTAGTTCTTTAGATCATTGTGTAGTTCTTTATATCATGTGTGTAGTTCTTTAGATCATGTGTGTAGTTCTTTAGATCATGTGTGTAGTTCTTTATTTCATGTGTGTAGTTCTTTATATCATGTGTGTAGTTCTTTAGATCATGTGTGTAGTTCTTTAGATCATGTGTGTAGTTCTTTAAATTGTGTGTGTAGTTCTTTAGATCATGTGTGTAGTTCTTTAAATTGTGTGTGTAGTTCTTTAGATCATGTGTGTAGTTCTTTAGATCATGTGTGTAGTTCTTTATATCATGTGTGTAGTTCTTTAGATCATGTGTGTAGTTCTTTAGATCATGTGTGTAGTTCTTTATATCATGTGTGTAGTTCTTTAGATCATGTGTGTAGTTCTTTAGATCATGTGTGTAGTTCTTTATATCATGTGTGTAGTTCTTTAGATCATGTGTGTAGTTCTTTAGATCATGTGTGTAGTTCTTTATATCATGTGTGTAGTTCTTTAGATCATGTGTGTAGTTCTTTAGATCATGTGTGTAGTTCTTTAGACCTGATGATCCTGACTCTGAGTCTGTGTCCAATGGATGAAAAAACCACAAAGAGTTGATGTGTCCAAATGATTTCAGCCTGATACTGCCATGAGCTCAAACTGTAAATGTGAATTATTGTGTATTATACAGTGTCCATTGGTAAAACATTTAAAGTACTATGTCTTTGTGTTTATTTATCATTTCCATTAAGTTTTGGGAAGCCAATATTCAAACGTCTGTTTGTACACCATGTAATAGTATGTTTAGGCTTATACACTATGTAATAGTGTGTTTAGACTTATACACCATGTAATAATATGTTTAGACTTATACACCATGTAATAGTATGTTTAGACTTATACACCATGTAATAATATGTTTAGACTTATACACCATGTAATAATATGTTTAGACTTATACACCATGTAATAGTATGTTTAGACTTATACACCATGTAATAGTGTGTTTAGGCTTATACACCATGTAATAATATGTTTAGGCTTATACACCATGTAATAGTGTGTTTAGACTTATACACTATGTAATAGTATGTTTAGACTTATACACCATGTAATAATATGTTTAGACTTATACACCATGTAATAATATGTTTAGACTTATACACCATGTAATAATATGTTTAGACTTATACACCATGTAATAGTATGTTTAGGCTTATACACCATGTAATAGTGTGTTTAGACTTATACACTATGTAATAGTGTGTTTAGACTTATACACCATGTAATAGTATGTTTAGACTTATACACTATGTAATAGTATGTTTAGACTTATACACTATGTAATAGTATGTTTAGGCTTATACACCATGTAATAGTGTGTTTAGGCTTATACACCATGTAATAGTGTGTTTAGGCTTATACACCATGTAATAGTGTGTTTAGGCTTATACACCATGTAATAGTGTGTTTAGGCTTATACACCATGTAATAGTGTGTTTAGACTTATACACCATGTAATAGTGTGTTTAGGCTTATACACCATGTAATAGTGTGTTTAGACTTATACACCATGTAATAGTGTGTTTAGACTTATACACCATGTAATAGTGTGTTTAGACTTATACACCATGTAATAGTATGTTTAGGCTTATACACCATGTAATAGTGTGTTTAGGCTTATACACTATGTAATAGTGTGTTTAGGCTTATACACCATGTAATAGTGTGTTTAGGCTTATACACCATGTAATAGTGTGTTTAGGCTTATACACCATGTAATAGTATGTTTAGACTTATACACCATGTAATAGTATGTTTAGGCTTATACACCATGTAATAGTGTGTTTAGGCTTATACACCATGTAATAGTGTGTTTAGGCTTATACACCATGTAATAGTGTGTTTAGGCTTATACACCATGTAATAGTATGTTTAGGCTTATACACCATGTAATAGTGTGTTTAGGCTTATACACCATGTAATAGTGTGTTTAGGCTTATACACCATGTAATAGTATGTTTAGGCTTATACACCATGTAATAGTGTGTTTAGGCTTATACACCATGGTCACGCAGATTGTTTTGGTTGGAGACGGCGCGATAAGTCACGTGACGCATGAAAAGATAAACACACATTCTTTTCCAAGCGCCACTGTTTCTGAGATAACGTCACTCCTTCCAAATATTATGGCTAAGCATGGAGGAGCTAAACAGCTGATTGTGCACGTGGGTGCAGTGGACATGCGGCGGGAACAGACTGAAGTTTTGAAAAAAGACTTCTTGAAGTTGTTCGACGTGCTTGATAAAATGGAAATCAAAACATTCATAAGTGGACCTCTTCCAAACATCGACAGGAGGATAAACAAGTTTAGCCGGCTTCTTCAGCTGAACACATGGCTGTCCAAAGAGTGTTCCCCGAGAGGACTACACTACATTGAGAACTTCTATCTATCCTGGAAACGAGAGGACCTGTTTAAGAGAAATGGCCCCCACCTATGCAGAGGTGGAGTGAGGGTGCTGACAGAGAACCTGCTCCACGCTCTGAGGCATTGGACTGGGCCTGGACAGGGTCCTGAGCAGATAGTTAGAGAAGAGAGGAATGAGAGAAGAATTCCTGCTCCATCAGCCAGAGACCGAGCCAATGTTTCAACATCAAAAGCACCACTACCTCAGCCTCCACCAAAGGATTCATCAGCAGCTGCTCCACCACCACCAGCAAAGGATTCAGCTCAAGCTGCTCCACATTCACCTCCACCGCCACCAGCAAAGGAACAATCTTCAAAGGCCTTGGACCCATCTGTGACAAGCCCAACAACATCCCTGTCATCGCCCCTGCCTTCACACCAGCCCTGGGTTCCCCCTGCAACATCTACTCCCACTAAAGATTCATCATTCTCCTTCTCATCTCCACTCTCACCCATGGGCCTTCCCCGCCATTTTGAAAGTCTGATCAAATCAGGCATTAAGATGGCTCCACTCACGCCCAATATAGCAAGGGCTATGTCAATACTTATCAACTCTTCCCTGCACAAGCCAACTACACCAACAAAAGCCCCACCACCCATCCCCCCTCGCCTCTCACCTGGTCCCAAACTCTCCTTGGCTACAAAAGCCCCACCACCCATCCAACCTCGCCTTTCACCTGGTATCTCCCATAGCTAGGATGCACTGGGTCTCAGCGTTGCCGGGACTTATTGTCACATTAAAAATCAAACCGACCCGGGGCCCTATGTAAAAAGAGCCCCCCCTAGTGCTATTTCTGTAGTCACATCACACAGATGGAAAAACAAAATGCGAGTCAGGCCGGATCTGAGAAATTTGATTCATATTCCCTGTGAAAAGATAAAGCCCAGTCCTACTGAAACTAGTCTGAAACTTGCTGTGCTAAATGTCAGATCCTTATGTAACAAATCTCTCTTAATTAATAATTGTATTTCTTCTTATAATCTTGATTTTATGTTTTTAACTGAAACATGGCTTGACAAAAACACAGGAAATGTAGTTCTGATAGAATCTGCTCCACCCAACTTTAAGTTTGAATCTGAAACACGAGAAAACAAAAAAGGGGGTGGAGTCTGTGCTGTCTTTAGAGATGAAATAATTACCCGCAGGTTGTCTTTTGGGGTGTTTTCATCATTTGAGTATGTATCCTTTAAAATGGAGCTAAAACGGTCTCCATCCATTCTCTTCATTGTTTTATACAAGCCTCTCCAGCACTGCCAACGTTTTATTGATGATTTTACTGAGATGTTTCAGTCGTATGCACAGACTTTGATGGTTTGGTCATTACAGGTGATTTCAATGTGCATGTTGATAATATTTGTGACAGAAACGCTAAAGAGCTTGATGCTGTCCTTGAAAATTTCAGTCTTACTCAGCATGTGAGAGGCCCCACCCACAGCAAAGGACACACTCTAGATCTCATAATTACAAAGGGGGTAAATATTTCAAATGTTAATGTGATCGATGTTGCTCTCTCTGATCATTTCTGTGTCTTCTTTGACCTGTCTGTTTCTCCCAAACCTCCGGTTGGTCCTGCAGTTGTTCAGAGGAGACACATAAGTGATGCCACAGGTGCACTGTTTATGGAAATGATAAACTTTGAAAATGTCTCATGTTCTAATGTAAATGATTTGTTGAACTCTGTTACATCTAGTGTTTTGAATGTTCTGGACACCATCGCCCCTATAAAGGCTAAAATGGTTAAAAATAAGCAGCAGAAGGCGCCGTGGAGAAATGATGATTGGGTCAGGGCACAGAAAAGGGAGTGCCGCAGGGCCGAACGGAAATGGCGCAAGTCAAAGCTCCAGGTTCAAAAAGAGATTTACAAAGAAAAGCTGAACATGTACAACCTAATCTTATGTAGAACTAGGGAAAGATATTTTTCTGAAATAATTGGAAGCTGCAGTAACAACTGGCGTGTCCTGTTGCCACAGTAACAGATGAACAAACCCTCCAGCTCAGCTGCTGTTAGAACTCATTTCCACAGTTTACATTATTCTTTAATGACAAAGTTCAGGGCATTAAAAATGCTATAAATCCCACAATGCAAAAAATTACCCTAAAACCACCAAGACACTTAGAGCTGACTCACTTTGCACCTGTAACTGACAAAACTGTCCATGAGATCATCACCAGTCTGAGTTCATCTACAGCTGCCTTGATGTGTTACCCACCAGATTTCTAAAGTCTGTGCTGAACAGTTTGTTAGCACCATTCACTCACATAGTTAACATGTCGCTTCAATCTGGAACATTCCCAATGTCTTTGAAAACTGTGGTCATAAAGCCTCTCCAAAAGAAGAGCAGTCTTGATGCTGCAGTCCTGAGTCATGACCGGCCCGTCTCTAATCTGCCATTTTGGGGCAAAGTCCTTGAAAAGGTTCTTTACAACAGTCACAGATTTCCTCTTAATAAACAACTCATTTGATGTTTTTCAGTCAGGTTTTGGACCTCATCACACTGAGACTGCTCTTGTCAAGGTGACAAATGACATCCGCCTGAACACTGACACGGGCAAAGCCTCAGTCTTAATTCTGTTAGATCTGAGTGCTGCTTTTGACACTGTCGATCATGGGATCCTCTTACAGAGACTAGAGGACTGGGTGGGCATCACTGGCACTGCCCTAAACTGGTTAAGGTCCTATCTGGAAGACAGGAAGTACTTTGTTGAAATTGGTAGCTGTGTCTCAGACCACATGACCCTGACCTGTGGAGTGCCCCAAGGGTCAGTCCTGGGTCCCCTTCTGTTCAACCTCTACATGCTGCCGTTAGGTCAGTTGATAGTTGCAGTGAAAATGTGTCCTATCACAATGATGCAGACGAGTCAGATCTATGTTTCACTGTCGCAGGTGAATATGGACCAGTGGATTCTCT
>NW_027315868.1:240000-370000 GCF_026437365.1 Eucyclogobius newberryi
TCCTTCACTCCTCCTTCACTCCTCCTTCTCTCCTCCTTCACTCCTCCTTCACTCCTCCTTCACTCCTCCTTCACTCCTCCTTCACTCCTCCCTCACTCCTCCCTCACTCCTCCTTCACTCCTCCCTCATTCCTCCCTCACTCCTCCCTCACTCCTCCCTCACTCCTCCCTCACTCCTCCTTCACTCCTCCTTCACTCCTCCTTCACTCCTCCCTCACTCCTCCCTCACTCCTCCCTCACTCCTCCTTCACTCCTCCCTCACTCCTCCTTCACTCCTCCTTCACTCCTCCTTCACTCCTCCTTCACTCCTCCCTCACTCCTCCCTCACTCCTCCCTCACTCCTCCTTCACTCCTCCCTCACTCCTCCCTCACTCCTCCCTCACTCCTCCTTCACTCCTCCTTCACTCCTCCCTCACTCCTCCCTCACTCCTCCTTCACTCCTCCTTCACTCCTCCCTCACTTCTCCCTCACTCCTCCTTCACTCCTCCTTCACTCCTCCCTCACTCCTCCCTCACTCCTCCCTCACTCCTCCTTCACTCCTCCCTCACTCCTCCTTCACTCCTCCTTCACTCCTCCTTTTCTCCTCCTTCACTCCTCCCTCACTCCTCCCTCACTCCTCCTTCACTCCTCCTTCACTCCTCCTTCACTCCTCCTTCACTCCTCCTTCACTCCTCCTTCACTCCTCCCTCACTCCTCCTTCACTCCTCCTTCACTCCTCCTTCACTCCTCCTTCACTCCTCCCTCACTCCTCCTTCACTCCTCCCTCACTCCTCCTTCACTCCTCCTTCACTCCTCCCTCACTCCTCCCTCACTCCTCCCTCACTCCTCCTTCACTCCTCCTTCACTCCTCCCTCACTCCTCCCTCACTCCTCCTTCACTCCTCCCTCACTCCTCCCTCATTCCTCCCTCACTCCTCCCTCACTCCTCCTTCACTCCTCCTTTTCTCCTCCCTCACTCCTCCTTCACTCCTCCCTCACTCCTCCCTCACTCCTCCTTCACTCCTCCTTCACTCCTCCCTCACTCCTCCCTCACTCCTCCTTCACTCCTCCCTCACTCCTCCCTCACTCCTCCCTCACTCCTCCCTCACTCCTCCTTCACTCCTCCCTCACTCCTCCCTCACTCCTCCTTCACTCCTCCTTCACTCCTCCTTCACTCCTCCTTCTCTCCTCCTTCACTCCTCCTTCACTCCTCCTTCACTCCTCCTTCACTCCTCCCTCACTCCTCCCTCACTCCTCCTTCACTCCTCCTTCACTCCTCCCTCACTCCTCCCTCACTCCTCCTTCACTCCTCCTTCACTCCTCCCTCACTCCTCCTTCACTCCTCCCTCACTCCTCCTTCACTCCGCCGATGCGTCGCGTTGGGTCGAAACGAGCCAGGACTTCCTGGAAGTTTAAATGGAGCTGTTCACACTGTGGTGCTGACCATGTGACACCGGGTATTTTATGTGTTTATATTGCTTTATTTTGAACATGAGTATATAATTAATGATGTATTATGTTGTAGGAAGAGGCCACAACAGTTTATTGTCAGTTTATTTTGGATTTGAATTATCTAGTTATTTTGCTCAGTGGGAGGGGCAAGTGAGGAATAAAGGCGAGCCGCTCTTGGCTGTGGGAGGAGTCTATCTCCAACAACAGAGAAGGAAACAGTGTGAGAGAGAGAGTCAAACAGAGAGAGTGAAGAGAGAGAACGAGTTAAAGTTGAACTCATAGTTGGAACTCTGTAAATATATGTTTTTGGATTTTTGGACCTTTTTGCTCACTGTATATATTTTTGCACTTCGGTTTTGGCTCAATAAATCCACCTGAGCACTTGAAATCTGACTTCGCCATTGTTTTGAGAGAGAGCCCCGCTACACACACATATATATATATATATATATATATATATATATATATATATATATATATATATATATATATATATATATATAGCTATACACCATCTATCTATACATATCTATATATATTTATATATATTTAGTATAATACATGGATTTGATACTTTTTACACAGAAATCTCTCACATTTAAACATTTATAGAAAAACTTGAATCAAAAATCATATCAAAATAGTACTTTTATTTTGTTTGTTAAGTTTTTACATTGAAAGAAAAATATCATGCTGCAATAAACAAATCAATAAAATGTTGGTGTTTCTTAAGTGTCACTTCCTCTTCTGCAGCTCTCTGGTGATGGCGTCCAACTGGAACGCACAAAAACGTCGCATTTGTTTGAACTTCAATGTATTTAATCACAATTCTACAGAAGAAAAAGCTTCTTACAAAGATGTCGTGCAGGAGGCTCCTCCTCCTCAGGTAACTGCACTCTCCAGACTCACACACTTTAATCTCACCAGAAAGCTTCAAATATGACAAAAGAACAGACACTTTCAAGTCCATCAGGACAAATGAAGTCAACTGTAACATTTCTGATGCTAAATTATAAATGCTAATGGTTTTAAGTCTTTAGGACCAAAAATAAGCAATACATTTGAATTTTTGGCTCACACACCTCTGAAGTAAAAGGGTCCAGTTCTCTCTTTCCTCCCGGGTACCAGCCGTGAGACCAGTGCTGAGCCGAGCACAGCAGCGCCCCCACACACACCATCAGCGCCATTACAAGCAGCACACGGGACTGGAACATGACTGACCTGGAAACACAAGCTGGACTGAACGGGTCTGGACCGGGTCTGGGACTGGGTCTGGGACCGGGTCTGGACCGAGTCTGGGACTGGGTCTGGGACCGGGTCTGGACCGAGTCTGGACCGGGTCTGGACCGGGTCTGGACCGGGTCTGGACAGGGTCTGGACCGGGTCTGGACAGGGTCTGGACCGGGTCTGGGACCGGGTCTGGACAGGGTCTGGACCGGGTCTGGACAGGGTCTGGACCGGGTCTGGACCGGGTCTGGACCGGGTCTGGACCGGGTCTGGACAGGGTCTGGACCGGGTCTGGGACTGGGTCTGGACAGGGTCTGGACCGGGTCTGGGACCGGGTCTGGACAGGGTCTGGACCGGGTCTGGACCGGGTCTGGACAGGGTCTGGACCGGGTCTGGACAGGGTCTGGACAGGTTGGACGCACAAGTGCAGCAGCAAAAATGAAGGAAACTTGAGTAAAGTTAAAGGACCAGAAAAAAAATCTAAATTTCAATGTTTGACCCAAAGAAAGTAAAAGTATTTGACATGATCTGAGTGAAGAAAACAGAGGATGTCAATGCATTTGTATTTATATTATTCTTGTTTGCTCTTTCCTTTTCAGTCCAGGTCAATAGTGCAGTATAAGTACAGCTGCTGCCACAGTAAAAGTATCCACAGTAAAAGTATCCACAGTAAAAGTATCCACAGTAAAAGTATCCACAGTAAAAGTATCCACAGTAAAAGTATCCTCACCTGTAGTTTGCAGCAGACGACTTGTCTTGTCTCTTCGATTGTGTCTCTCGTGTGTCTCGTCTCTCCTCGTCTGAGCGCTTTATAACCCTGCCAGCCCCTCACAGCCCCTGCCAGCCCCTGCCAGCCCCTGCCAGCCCCTGCCAGCCCCTGCCAGCCCCTCACAGCCCCTGCCAGCCCCTCACAGCCCCTGCCAGCCCCTCACAGCCCCTGCCAGCCCCTCACAGCCCCTCACAGCCCCTCACAGCCCCTCACAGCCCCTCCCTCACCTGACCTTTGACCCCAGGTGTGACCCCCTCGTGACCCCGGTGTCGGGCCATTAGCTCGTTCAAACAGAAGCTGGTGTCGTCTGACGTCAAACACATTTAAACTGTGAGGATTGTGAAGAGCAGCCACAGCTACGCCGCTTTGCCCCAGGGCGGCTGCGGCTTCACGACTCGACCGTTACACATGAAACTGTAGACCTGGTTTAGACCCGGTTTAGACCTGGTTTAGACCTGGTTTAGACCTGGTTTAGTCCTGGTTTAGACCCGGTTTAGACCTGGTTTAGACCCGGTTTAGACCTGGTTTAGACCTGGTTTAGACCTGGTTTAGACCTGGTTTAGACCTGGTTTAGTCCTGGTCTAGATCTGGTCTAGATCTGGTCTAGATCTGGTCTAGACCTGGTTTAGACCCGGTTTAGACCTGGTTTGGACCTGGTTTAGTCCTGGTTTAGACCTGGTTTAGACCTGGTTCAGTCCTGGTTTAGTCCTGCTTTAGTCCTGGTTTAGTCCTGGTTTAGACCTGGTTTACACCTGGTTTAATCCTGCTTTAGACTTGGTTTGGACCTGGTTCAGTCCTGGTTTAGTCCTGCTTTAGTCCTGGTTTAGACCTGGTTTAGTCCTGGTTTAGACCTGGTTCAGTCCTGGTTTAGTCCTGCTTTAGTCCTGGTTTAGACCTGGTTTAGTCCTGGTTTAGACCTGGTTTAGACCTGGTTTAGACCCGGTTTAGTCCTGGTTTAGACCTGGTTTAGACCTGGTTTAGACCCGGTTTAGACCCGGTTTAGACCTGGTTTAGACCTGGTTTAGACCTGGTTTAGACCTGGTTTAGTCCTGGTTTAGACCCGGTTTAGACCCGGTTTAGACCCGGTTTAGACCTGGTTTAGACCTGGTTTAGTCCTGCTTTAGACACAGTTTAGCTCATGTTAGACTGGATTAAACTGGATTAAGGTCAAACGCTAAAACTGTCCTTCTGAACCCGCCTCAGGCCCAAAGACACGTGAGATCATATTGTAAATGTGTTTTGTGTTTTAGAGTCTTTTTAGGCCACAAAAGGAGGAACTATAATTATTATTAAAATAGTCAATGATTATTTGTCTTCATGTTTGGTTGAGCCTCAGCCAATGAGACGAGTCCGAGCCGATGACATCATCATGACAGCAGGGCACGTGGCAGGTGCTGCATATTTGATGAGGTCAGAGGTCACACTGGCAGAAGGAGGTAAATGTTTGGACTCATTATCTAAAGTCCTCAGTCACAGACGAGTCCTGGACGTCCAGATGATTGTGTTTGTCTCCCAAAAGTGAACAAAGGGGGAGACCAAGCACCGCCCTGTCTTACTCCTCCCTCCAAACACAGTCAGTCCGTCACCTGACCAGAAAGAGCCGTCACATGGACCAGAAAGAGCCGTCACATGGACCAGAAAGAGCCGTCGCATGACCAGAAAGAGCCGTCACATGACCAGAAAGAGCCGTCACATGACCATAAGGAGCCGTCACATGGACCAGAAAGAGCCGTCGCATGACCAGAAAGAGCCGTCACATGACCAGAAAGAGCCGTCACATGACCAGAGAGAGCCGTCACATGACCATAAGGAGCCGTCACATGACCATAAGGAGCCGTCACATGACCAGAAAGAGCCGTCACATGACCAGAAAGAGCCGTCGCATGACCATAAGGAGCCGTCACATGACCATAAGGAGCCGTCGCATGACCATAAGGAGCCGTCACATGACCAGAAAGAGCCGTCACATGGACCAGAAAGAGCCGTCACATGGACCAGAAAGAGCCGTCGCATGACCAGAAAGAGCCGTCGCATGACCATAAGGAGCCGTCACATGACCAGAAAGAGCCGTCACATGGACCAGAAAGAGCCGTCACATGGACCAGAAAGAGCCGTCGCATGACCAGAAAGAGCCGTCACATGGACCAGAAAGAGCCGTCACATGACCAGAGAGAGCCATCACATGACCATAAGGAGCCGTCACATGACCAGAAAGAGCCGTCACATGGACCAGAAAGAGCCGTCGCATGACCAGAAAGAGCCGTCACATGGACCAGAAAGAGCCGTCACATGACCAGAGAGAGCCGTCACATGACCATAAGGAGCCGTCACATGACCAGAAAGAGCCGTCACATGACCAGAGAGAGCCGTCACATGACCATAAGGAGCCGTCGCATGACCATAAGGAGCCGTCACATGACCAGAAAGAGCCGTCACATGACCAGAGAGAGCCGTCACATGACCATAAGGAGCCGTCACATGACCATAAGGAGCCGTCACATGACCAGAAAGAGCCGTCGCATGACCATAAGGAGCCGTCACATGACCAGAAAGAGCCGTCACATGACCATAAGGAGCCGTCACATGACCAGAAAGAGCCGTCACATGGACCAGAAAGAGCCGTCGCATGACCATAAGGAGCCGTCACATGACCATAAGGAGCCGTCACATGACCAGAGAGAGCCGTCACATGACCATAAGGAGCCGTCACATGACCATAAGGAGCCGTCACATGACCAGAAAGAGCCGTCACATGACCAGAAAGAGCCGTCGCATGACCATAAGGAGCCGTCACATGACCATAAGGAGCCGTCACATGACCATAAGTCCAGCTTTTCCAGTCGGTCCATCTCCTCTTTTGGTCTCGGGACATGACGAACTTTCAGACGAGTTCATCTTTAGAGCTTTATACACTCTGAGGTGTGTCTTTAGAGCTTTATACACTCTGAGGTGTCTTTAGAGCTTTATACACTCTGAGGTGTCTTTAGAGCTTTATACACTCTGAGGTGTCTTTAGAGCTTTATACACTCTGAAGTGTGTCTTTAGAGCTTTATACACTCTGAGGTGTCTTTAGAGCTTTATACACTCTGAGGTGTGTCTTTAGAGCTTTATACCACTCTGAGGTGTGTCTTTAGAGCTTTATACACTCTGAGGTGTGTCTTTAGAGCTTTATGCCTCTCTGAGGTGTGTCTTTAGAGCTTTATACACTCTGAGGTGTGTCTTTAGAGCTTTATACACTCTGAGGTGTGTCTTTAGAGCTTTATACCACACTGAGGTGTGTCTTTAGAGCTTTATACACTCTGAGGTGTGTCTTTAGAGCTTTATACACTCTGAGGTGTCTTTAGAGCTTTATACACTCTGAGGTGTCTTTAGAGCTTTATACACTCTGAGGTGTCTTTAGAGCTTTATACACTCTGAAGTGTGTCTTTAGAGCTTTATACACTCTGAGGTGTCTTTAGAGCTTTATACACTCTGAGGTGTGTCTTTAGAGCTTTATACCACTCTGAGGTGTGTCTTTAGAGCTTTATACACTCTGAGGTGTGTCTTTAGAGCTTTATGCCTCTCTGAGGTGTGTCTTTAGAGCTTTATACACTCTGAGGTGTGTCTTTAGAGCTTTATACACTCTGAGGTGTGTCTTTAGAGCTTTATACCACACTGAGGTGTGTCTTTAGAGCTTTATACACTCTGAGGTGTGTCTTTAGAGCTTTATACACTCTGAGGTGTCTTTAGAGCTTTATACACTCTGAGGTGTGTCTTTAGAGCTTTATACACTCTGAAGTGTGTCTTTAGAGCTTTATACACTCTGAGGTGTGTCTTTAGAGCTTTATACTACTCTGAGGTGTGTCTTTAGAGCTTTATACCACTCTGAGGTGTGTCTTTAGAGCTTTATACACTCTGAGATGTGTCTTTAGAGCTTTATACACTCTGAGGTGTGTCTTTAGAGCTTTATACACTCTGAGGTGTGTCTTTAGAGCTTTATACACTCTGAGGTGTGTCTTTAGAGCTTTATACACTCTGAGGTGTGTCTTTAGAGCTTTATACCTCTCTGAGTTGTGTCTTTAGAGCTTTATAAACTCTGAGGTGTCTTTAGAGCTTTATACCTCTCTGAGGTGTGTCTTTAGAGCTTTATACACTCTGAGGTGTGTCTTTAGAGCTTTATACACTCTGAGGTGTGTCTTTAGAGCTTTATACACTCTGAGGTGTGTCTTTAGAGCTTTATACCACTCTGAGGTGTGTCTTTAGAGCTTTATACACTCTGAGGTGTGTCTTTAGAGCTTTATAACACTCTGAGGTGTGTCTAGAGCTTTATACCACTCTGAAGTGTGTCTTTAGAGCTTTATACCACTATGAGGTGTGTCTTTAGAGCTTTATACACTCTGAGGTGTGTCTTTAGAGCTTTATACACTCTGAGGTGTCTTTAGAGCTTTATACACTCTGAGGTGTGTCTTTAGAGCTTTATACACTCTGAGGTGTGTCTTTAGAGCTTTATACCAATCTGAGATGTGTCTTTAGAGCTTTATACACTCTGAGGTGTGTCTTTAGAGCTTTATACACTCTGAGGTGTGTCTTTAGAGCTTTATACCTCTCTGAGGTGTGTCTTTAGAGCTTTATACCCCTCTGAGTTGTGTCTTTAGAGCTTTATAAACTCTGAGGTGTCTTTAGAGCTTTATACCTCTCTGAGGTGTGTCTTTAGAGCTTTATACACTCTGAGGTGTGTCTTTAGAGCTTTATACACTCTGAGGTGTGTCTTTAGAGCTTTATACACTCTGAGGTGTGTCTTTAGAGCTTTATAACACTCTGAGGTGTGTCTTTAGAGCTTTATACACTCTGAGGTGTGTCTTTAGAGCTTTATACCACTCTGAGGTGTGTCTTTAGAGCTTTATACACTCTGAGGTGTGTCTTTAGAGCTTTATACCACTATGAGGTGTGTCTTTAGAGCTTTATACACTCTGAGGTGTGTCTTTAGAGCTTTATACACTCTGAGGTGTCTTTAGAGCTTTATACACTCTGAGGTGTGTCTTTAGAGCTTTATACACTCTGAGGTGTGTCTTTAGAGCTTTATACCACTCTGAGATGTGTCTTAAGAGCTTTATACACTCTGAGGTGTGTCTTTAGAGCTTTATACACTCTGAGGTGTGTCTTTAGAGCTTTATACACTCTGAGGTGTGTCTTTAGAGCTTTATACCACTCTGAGATGTGTCTTTAGAGCTTTATACCACTGTGAGATGTGTCTTTAGAGCTTTATAGCGCTCTGAGGTGTGTCTTTAGAGCTTTATGCCTCTCTGAGGTGTGTCTTTAGAGCTTTATACACTCTGAGGTGTGTCTTTAGAGCTTTATACACTCTGAGGTGTGTCTTTAGAGCTTTATACCACTCTGAGGTGTGTCTTTAGAGCTTTATACACTCTGAAGTGTGTCTTTAGAGCTTTATACCACTCTGAGGTGTGTCTTTAGAGCTTTATACACTCTGAGGTGTGTCTTTAGAGCTTTATACCAATCTGAGATGTGTCTTTAGAGCTTTATACCACTCTGAGATGTGTCTTTAGAGCTTTATACACTCTGAGGTGTGTCTTTAGAGCTTTATACACTCTGAGGTGTGTCTTTAGAGCTTTATACAACTCTGAGGTGTGTCTTTAGAGCTTTATACCACTCTGAGGTGTGTCTTTAGAGCTTTACACCACTCTGAGGTGTGTCCTTAGAGCTTTATACACTCTGAGGTGTGTCTTTAGAGCTTTATACACTCTGAGGTGTGTCTTTAGAGCTTTATACCACTCTGAGATGTGTCTTTAGAGCTTTATACACTCTGAGGTGTCTTTAGAGCTTTATACCACTCTGAGGTGTATCTTTAGAGCTTTATACACTCTGAGATGTGTCTTTAGAGCTTTATACCACTCTGAGATGTGTCTTTAGAGCTTTATACACTCTGAGGTGTGTCTTTAGAGCTTTATACACTCTGAGATGTGTCTTTAGAGCTTTATACCACTCTGAGATGTGTCTTTAGAGCTTTATACACTCTGAGGTGTGTCTTTAGAGCTTTATACACTCTGAGGTGTGTCTTTAGAGCTTTATACACTCTGAGATGTGTCTTTAGAGCTTTATACCACTCAGAGATGTGTCTTTAGAGCTTTATACACTCTGAGGTGTGTCTTTAGAGCTTTATACACTCTGAGGTGTGTCTTTAGAGCTTTATACACTCTGAGGTGTGTCTTTAGAGCTTTATACACTCTGAGGTGTCTTTAGAGCTTTATACACTCTGAGGTGTCTTTAGAGCTTTATACCACTCTGAGGTGTGTCTTTAGAGCTTTATACACTCTGAGGTGTGTCTTTAGAGCTTTATACACTCTGAGGTGTGTCTTTAGAGCTTTATACACTCTGAGATGTGTCTTTAGAGCTTTATACCACTCAGAGATGTGTCTTTAGAGCTTTATACACTCTGAGGTGTGTCTTTAGAGCTTTATACACTCTGAGGTGTGTCTTTAGAGCTTTATACACTCTGAGGTGTCTTTAGAGCTTTATACACTCTGAGGTGTCTTTAGAGCTTTATACACTCTGAGGTGTGTCTTTAGAGCTTTATACACTCTGAGGTGTGTCTTTAGAGCTTTATACACTCTGAGATGTGTCTTTAGAGCTTTATACACTCTGAGGTGTGTCTTTAGAGCTTTATACCACTCTGAGATGTGTCTTTAGAGCTTTATACCACTGTGAGATGTGTCTTTAGAGCTTTATAGCGCTCTGAGGTGTGTCTTTAGAGCTTTATGCCTCTCTGAGGTGTGTCTTTAGAGCTTTATACACTCTGAGGTGTGTCTTTAGAGCTTTATACACTCTGAGGTGTGTCTTTAGAGCTTTATACCACTCTGAGGTGTGTCTTTAGAGCTTTATACACTCTGAAGTGTGTCTTTAGAGCTTTATACCACTCTGAGGTGTGTCTTTAGAGCTTTATACACTCTGAGGTGTGTCTTTAGAGCTTTATACCAATCTGAGATGTGTCTTTAGAGCTTTATACCACTCTGAGATGTGTCTTTAGAGCTTTATACACTCTGAGGTGTGTCTTTAGAGCTTTATACACTCTGAGGTGTGTCTTTAGAGCTTTATACAACTCTGAGGTGTGTCTTTAGAGCTTTATACCACTCTGAGGTGTGTCTTTAGAGCTTTATACCACTCTGAGATGTGTCTTTAGAGCTTTATACACTCTGAGGTGTGTCTTTAGAGCTTTATACACTCTGAGATGTGTCTTTAGAGCTTTATACCACTCTGAGATGTGTCTTTAGAGCTTTATACACTCTGAGGTGTGTCTTTAGAGCTTTATACACTCTGAGGTGTGTCTTTAGAGCTTTATACACTCTGAGATGTGTCTTTAGAGCTTTATACCACTCAGAGATGTGTCTTTAGAGCTTTATACACTCTGAGGTGTGTCTTTAGAGCTTTATACACTCTGAGGTGTGTCTTTAGAGCTTTATACACTCTGAGGTGTGTCTTTAGAGCTTTATACACTCTGAGGTGTCTTTAGAGCTTTATACACTCTGAGGTGTCTTTAGAGCTTTATACCACTCTGAGGTGTGTCTTTAGAGCTTTATACACTCTGAGGTGTGTCTTTAGAGCTTTATACACTCTGAGGTGTGTCTTTAGAGCTTTATACACTCTGAGATGTGTCTTTAGAGCTTTATACCACTCAGAGATGTGTCTTTAGAGCTTTATACACTCTGAGGTGTGTCTTTAGAGCTTTATACACTCTGAGGTGTGTCTTTAGAGCTTTATACACTCTGAGGTGTGTCTTTAGAGCTTTATACACTCTGAGGTGTCTTTAGAGCTTTATACCAATCTGAGATGTGTCTTTAGAGCTTTATACCACTCTGAGATGTGTCTTTAGAGCTTTATACACTCTGAGGTGTGTCTTTAGAGCTTTATACACTCTGAGGTGTGTCTTTAGAGCTTTATACAACTCTGAGGTGTGTCTTTAGAGCTTTATACCACTCTGAGGTGTGTCTTTAGAGCTTTATACCACTCTGAGATGTGTCTTTAGAGCTTTATACACTCTGAGGTGTGTCTTTAGAGCTTTATACACTCTGAGATGTGTCTTTAGAGCTTTATACCACTCTGAGATGTGTCTTTAGAGCTTTATACACTCTGAGGTGTGTCTTTAGAGCTTTATACACTCTGAGGTGTGTCTTTAGAGCTTTATACACTCTGAGATGTGTCTTTAGAGCTTTATACCACTCAGAGATGTGTCTTTAGAGCTTTATACACTCTGAGGTGTGTCTTTAGAGCTTTATACACTCTGAGGTGTGTCTTTAGAGCTTTATACACTCTGAGGTGTGTCTTTAGAGCTTTATACACTCTGAGGTGTCTTTAGAGCTTTATACACTCTGAGGTGTCTTTAGAGCTTTATACCACTCTGAGGTGTGTCTTTAGAGCTTTATACACTCTGAGGTGTGTCTTTAGAGCTTTATACACTCTGAGGTGTGTCTTTAGAGCTTTATACACTCTGAGATGTGTCTTTAGAGCTTTATACCACTCAGAGATGTGTCTTTAGAGCTTTATACACTCTGAGGTGTGTCTTTAGAGCTTTATACACTCTGAGGTGTGTCTTTAGAGCTTTATACACTCTGAGGTGTGTCTTTAGAGCTTTATACACTCTGAGGTGTCTTTAGAGCTTTATACACTCTGAGGTGTCTTTAGAGCTTTATACCACTCTGAGGTGTGTCTTTAGAGCTTTATACACTCTGAGGTGTGTCTTTAGAGCTTTATACACTCTGAGATGTGTCTTTAGAGCTTTATACACTCTGAGGTGTGTCTTTAGAGCTTTATACCACTCTGAGATGTGTCTTTAGAGCTTTATACCACTGTGAGATGTGTCTTTAGAGCTTTATAGCGCTCTGAGGTGTGTCTTTAGAGCTTTATGCCTCTCTGAGGTGTGTCTTTAGAGCTTTATACACTCTGAGGTGTGTCTTTAGAGCTTTATACACTCTGAGGTGTGTCTTTAGAGCTTTATACCACTCTGAGGTGTGTCTTTAGAGCTTTATACACTCTGAAGTGTGTCTTTAGAGCTTTATACCACTCTGAGGTGTGTCTTTAGAGCTTTATACACTCTGAGGTGTGTCTTTAGAGCTTTATACCAATCTGAGATGTGTCTTTAGAGCTTTATACCACTCTGAGATGTGTCTTTAGAGCTTTATACACTCTGAGGTGTGTCTTTAGAGCTTTATACACTCTGAGGTGTGTCTTTAGAGCTTTATACAACTCTGAGGTGTGTCTTTAGAGCTTTATACCACTCTGAGGTGTGTCTTTAGAGCTTTACACCACTCTGAGGTGTGTCCTTAGAGCTTTATACACTCTGAGGTGTGTCTTTAGAGCTTTATACACTCTGAGGTGTGTCTTTAGAGCTTTATACCACTCTGAGATGTGTCTTTAGAGCTTTATACACTCTGAGGTGTCTTTAGAGCTTTATACCACTCTGAGGTGTATCTTTAGAGCTTTATACACTCTGAGATGTGTCTTTAGAGCTTTATACCACTCTGAGATGTGTCTTTAGAGTTTTATACACTCTGAGGTGTGTCTTTAGAGCTTTATACACTCTGAGATGTGTCTTTAGAGCTTTATACCACTCTGAGATGTGTCTTTAGAGCTTTATACACTCTGAGGTGTGTCTTTAGAGCTTTATACACTCTGAGGTGTGTCTTTAGAGCTTTATACACTCTGAGATGTGTCTTTAGAGCTTTATACCACTCAGAGATGTGTCTTTAGAGCTTTATACACTCTGAGGTGTGTCTTTAGAGCTTTATACACTCTGAGGTGTGTCTTTAGAGCTTTATACACTCTGAGGTGTGTCTTTAGAGCTTTATACACTCTGAGGTGTCTTTAGAGCTTTATACACTCTGAGGTGTCTTTAGAGCTTTATACCACTCTGAGGTGTGTCTTTAGAGCTTTATACACTCTGAGGTGTGTCTTTAGAGCTTTATACACTCTGAGATGTGTCTTTAGAGCTTTATACACTCTGAGATGTGTCTTTAGAGCTTTATACCACTCTGAGGTGTGTCTTTAGAGCTTTATACACTCTGAGGTGTGTCTTTAGAGCTTTATACCACTCTGAGATGTGTCTTTAGCGCTTTATACACTCTGAGGTGTGTCTTTAGAGCTTTATACACTCTGAGGTGTGTCTTTAGAGCTTTATACACTCTGAGGTGTGTCTTTAGAGCTTTATACCACTCTGAGGTGTGTCTTTAGAGCTTTATAGCGCTCTGAGGTGTGTCTTTAGAGCTTTATACAACTCTGAGGTGTGTCTTTTGAGCTTTATACCTCTCTGAGGTGTGTCTTTAGAGCTTTATACCACTCTGAGGTGTGTCTTTAGAGCTTTATAGCGCTCTGAGGTGTGTCTTTAGAGCTTTATACAACTCTGAGGTGTGTCTTTGGAGCTTCATACCACTCTGAGGTGTGTCTTTAGAGCTTTATACACTCTGAGGTGTGTCTTTAGAGCTTTATACACTCTGAGGTGTGTCTTTTAGAGCTTTATACACTCTGAGGTGTGTCTTTAGAGCTTTATACACTCTGAGGTGTGTCTTTAGAGCTTTATACACTCTGAGATGTGTCTTTAGAGCTTTATACCACTCTGAGGTGTGTCTTTAGAGCTTTATACACTCTGAGGTGTATTTAGAGCTTTATACCACTCTGAGGTGTGTCTTTAGAGCTTTATACACTCTGAGGTGTCTTTAGAGCTTTATACACTCTGAGGTGTCTTTAGAGCTTTATACCACTCTGAAGTGTGTCTTTAGAGCTTTATACCACTCTGAGGTGTGTCTTTAGAGCTTTATACACTCTGAGGTGTGTGTTTAGAGCTTTATACTACTCTGAGATGTGTCTTTAGAGCTTTATACCACTGTGAGATGTGTCTTTAGAGCTTTATAGCGCTCTGAGGTGTGTCTTTAGAGCTTTACACCACTCTGAGGTTTGTCCTTAGAGCTTTATACACTCTGAGGTGTGTCTTTAGAGCTTTATACACTCTGAGGTGTGTCTTTAGAGCTTTATACCACTCTGAGATGTGTCTTTAGAGCTTTATACCACTCTGAGATGTGTCTTAAGAGCTTTATACACTCTGAGGTGTGTCTTTAGAGCTTTATACACTCTGAGGTGTGTCTTTAGAGCTTTATACACTCTGAGGTGTGTCTTTAGAGCTTTATACCACTCTGAGATGTGTCTTTAGAGCTTTATACCACTGTGAGATGTGTCTTTAGAGCTTTATAGCGCTCTGAGGTGTGTCTTTAGAGCTTTATGCCTCTCTGAGGTGTGTCTTTAGAGCTTTATACACTCTGAGGTGTGTCTTTAGAGCTTTATACACTCTGAGGTGTGTCTTTAGAGCTTTATACCACTCTGAGGTGTGTCTTTAGAGCTTTATACACTCTGAAGTGTGTCTTTAGAGCTTTATACCACTCTGAGGTGTGTCTTTAGAGCTTTATACACTCTGAGGTGTGTCTTTAGAGCTTTATACCAATCTGAGATGTGTCTTTAGAGCTTTATACCACTCTGAGATGTGTCTTTAGAGCTTTATACACTCTGAGGTGTGTCTTTAGAGCTTTATACACTCTGAGGTGTGTCTTTAGAGCTTTATACAACTCTGAGGTGTGTCTTTAGAGCTTTATACCACTCTGAGGTGTGTCTTTAGAGCTTTACACCACTCTGAGGTGTGTCCTTAGAGCTTTATACACTCTGAGGTGTGTCTTTAGAGCTTTATACACTCTGAGGTGTGTCTTTAGAGCTTTATACCACTCTGAGATGTGTCTTTAGAGCTTTATACACTCTGAGGTGTCTTTAGAGCTTTATACCACTCTGAGGTGTATCTTTAGAGCTTTATACACTCTGAGATGTGTCTTTAGAGCTTTATACCACTCTGAGATGTGTCTTTAGAGCTTTATACACTCTGAGGTGTGTCTTTAGAGCTTTATACACTCTGAGATGTGTCTTTAGAGCTTTATACCACTCTGAGATGTGTCTTTAGAGCTTTATACACTCTGAGGTGTGTCTTTAGAGCTTTATACACTCTGAGGTGTGTCTTTAGAGCTTTATACACTCTGAGATGTGTCTTTAGAGCTTTATACCACTCAGAGATGTGTCTTTAGAGCTTTATACACTCTGAGGTGTGTCTTTAGAGCTTTATACACTCTGAGGTGTGTCTTTAGAGCTTTATACACTCTGAGGTGTCTTTAGAGCTTTATACACTCTGAGGTGTCTTTAGAGCTTTATACCACTCTGAGGTGTGTCTTTAGAGCTTTATACACTCTGAGGTGTGTCTTTAGAGCTTTATACACTCTGAGGTGTGTCTTTAGAGCTTTATACACTCTGAGATGTGTCTTTAGAGCTTTATACCACTCAGAGATGTGTCTTTAGAGCTTTATACACTCTGAGGTGTGTCTTTAGAGCTTTATACCACTCTGAGATGTGTCTTTAGAGCTTTATACCACTCTGAGGTGTGTCTTTAGAGCTTTATACCAATCTGAGATGTGTCTTTAGAGCTTTATATCACTCTGAGATGTGTCTTTAGAGCTTTATACACTCTGAGGTGTGTCTTTAGAGCTTTATACACTCTGAGGTGTGTCTTTAGAGCTTTATATCACTCTGAGGTGTGTCTTTAGAGCTTTATACACTCTGAGGTGTGTTTTTAGAGCTTTATACACTCTGAGATGTGTCTTTAGAGCTTTATACCACTCTGAGATGTGTCTTTAGAGCTTTATACACTCTGAGGTGTGTCTTTAGAGCTTTATACACTCTGAGGTGTGTCTTTAGAGCTTTATACCACTCTGAGGTGTGTCTTTAGAGCTTTATAGCGCTCTGAGGTGTGTCTTTAGAGCTTTATGCCTCTCTGAGGTGTGTCTTTAGAGCTTTATACACTCTGAGGTGTGTCTTTAGAGCTTTATACACTCTGAGGTGTGTCTTTAGAGCTTTATACACCCTGAGGTGTGTCTTTAGAGCTTTATACCACTCTGAGGTGTGTCTTTAGAGCTCTACACGCTCTGAGATGTGTCTTTAGAGCTTTATACCACTCTGAGGTGTGTCTTTAGAGCTTTATACCTCTCTGAGGTGTGTCTTTAGAGCTTTATACCACTCTGAGGTGTGTCTTTAGAGCTTTATACACTCTGAGGTGTGTCTTTAGAGCTTTATACACTCTGAGGTGTGTCTTTAGAGCTTTATACCACTCTGAGGTGTGTCTTTAGAGCTTTATACACTCTGAGGTGTCTTTAGAGCTTTATACACTCTGAGGTGTCTTTAGAGCTTTATACCACTCTGAAGTGTGTCTTTAGAGCTTTATACCACTCTGAGGTGTGTCTTTAGAGCTTTATACACTCTGAGGTGTCTTTAGAGCTTTATACCCCTCTGAAGTGTGTCTTTAGTGCTTTATACCACTCTGAGGTGTGTCTTTAGAGCTTTATACACTCTGAGGTGTCTTTAGAGCTTTATACCCCTCTGAAGTTTGTCTTTAGAGCTTTATACCACTCTGAGGTGTGTCTTTAGAGCTTTATACACTCTGAGGTGTGTCTTTAGAGCTTTATACACTCTGAGATGTGTCTTTAGAGCTTTATACCACTCTGAGGTGTGTCTTTAGAGCTTTATACCACTCTGAGGTGCGTCTTTAGAGCTTTATACCGCTCTGAGGTGTGTCTTTAGAGCTTTATAGCACTCTGAGGTGTGTCTTTAGAGCTTTATACAACTCTGAGGTGTGTCTTTAGAGCTTTATACCACTCTGAGGTGTGTCTTTAGAGCTTTATACACTCTGAGGTGTGTCTTTAGAGCTTTATACCACTCTGAGGTGTGTCTTTAGAGCTTTATACACTCTGAGGTGTGTCTTTAGAGCTTTATACACTCTGAGATGTGTCTTTAGAGCTTTATACCACTCTGAGATGTGTCTTTAGAGCTTTAGACACTCTGAGGTGTGTCTTTAGAGCTTTATACCACTCTGAGGTGCGTCTTTAGAGCTTTATACCGCTCTGAGGTGTGTCTTTAGAGCTTTATAGCACTCTGAGATGTGTCTTTAGAGCTTTATACACTCTGAGGTGTGTCTTTAGAGCTTTATACCACTCTGAGGTGTGTCTTTAGAGCTTTATACACTCTGAGGTGTGTCTTTAGAGCTTTATACCACTCTGAGATGTGTCTTTAGAGCTTTATACCACTCTGAGGTGTGTCTTTAGAGCTTTATACACTCTGAGGTGTGTCTTTAGAGCTTTATACTACTCTGAGATGTGTTTTTAGCGCTTTATACACTCTGAGGTGTGTCTTTAGAGCTTTATACCACTCTGAGGTGTGTCTTTAGAGCTTTATACACTCTGAGGTGCGTCTTTAGAGCTTTATACCGCTCTGAGGTGTGTCTTTAGAGCTTTATACACTCTGAGGTGTGTCTTTAGAGCTTTATACCACTCTGAGGTGTGTCTTTAGAGCTTTATACAACTCTGAGGTGTGTCTTTAGAGCTTTATACAACTCTGAGGTGTGTCTTTAGAGCTTTATACACTCTGAGGTGTGTCTTTAGAGCTTTATACACTCTGAGGTGTGTCTTTAGAGCTTTATACCACTCTGAGGTGTGTCTTTAGAGCTTTTTGTCCATGTTACCTCCCCCTTTGTCCATGTTACCTCCCCCTTTGTCCATGTTACCTCCCCTTTGTCCATGTTACCCCCCCCCTTTGTCCAAGTTACCTCCCCCTTTGTCCATGTTACCTCCCCTTTGTCCATGTTACCTCCCCTTTTGTCCATGTTACCTCCCCCTTTGTCCATGTTACCTCCCTTTTTGTCCTCCCCCTTTGTCCATGTTACCTCCCCTTTGTCCATGTTACCTCCCCTCTTGTCCATGTTACCTCCCCTTTTGTCCATGTTACCTCCCTTTTTGTCCTCCCCCTTTGTCGATGTTACCTCCCCTTTGTCCATGTTACCTCCCCCTTGTCCATATTACCTCCCCCTTTGTCCATGTTACCTCCCCTTTGTCCATGTAACCTCCCCCTTTGTCCATGTTACCCCCCCTTTTGTCAATGTTACCTTCCCCTTGTCCATGTTACCTCCCCCTTTGTCCATGTTACCTCCCCTTTGTCCATGTTACCTCCCCTTTTGTCCATGTTACCTCCCCCTTTGTCCATGTTACCTCCCTTTTTGTCCTCCCCTTTGTCGATGTTACCTCCCCTTTGTCCATGTTACTTCCCCCTTTGTCCATGTTACCTCCCCATTTGTCCATGTTACCTCCCCCTTTGTCCATGTTACCTCCCCTTTTGTCCATGTTACCTCCCCTTTTGTCCATGTTACCTCCCCTTTGTCCATGTTACCTCCCCTTTGTCCATGTTACCTCCCCCTTTGTCCATGTTTCCTCCCCTTTTGTCCATGTTACCTCCCCCTTTGTCCATGTTACCTCCCCTTTTGTCCATGTTACCTCCCCCTTGTCCATGTTACCTCCCCCTTTGTCCATGTTACCTCCCCTTTGTCCATGTTACCTCCCCTTTGTCCATGTTACCTCCCCTTTTGTCAATGTTACCTCCCCCTTGTCCATGTTACCTCCCCCTTTGTCCGTGTTACCTCCCCTTTTGTCCATGTTACCTCCCCCTTTGTCCATGTTACCTCCCTTTTTGTGCTCCCCCTTTGTCGATGTTACCTCCCCTTTGTCCATGTTAGTTCCCCCTTTGTCCATGTTACCTCCCCTTTTGTCCATGTTACATCCCCTTTTGTCCATGTTACCTCCCCTTTTGTCCATGTTACCTCCCCCTTTGTCCATGTTACCTCCCCTTTTGTCCATGTTACCTCCCCTTTTGTCCATGTTACCTCCCCCTTTGTCCATGTTACCTCCCCCTTTGTCCATGTTACCTCCCCCTTTGTCCTTGTTACCTCCCCTTTTGTCCATGTTACCTCCCCTTTGTCCATGTTACCTCCCCTTTGTCCATGTTACCTCCCCTTTGTCCATGTTACCTCCCCTTTTTTCCATGTTACCTATCCCTTTGTCCATGTTACCTCCCCCTTTGTCCATGTTACCTCCCCTTTGTCCATGTTACCTCCCCTTTTGTCCATGTTACCTCCCCTTTGTCCATGTTACCTCCCCTTTGTCCATTTTACCTCCCCCTTTGTCCATGTTACCTCCCCTTTTGTCCATGTTACCTCCCCTTTTGTCCATGTTACCTCCCCCTTTGTCCATGTTACCTCCCCTTTGTCCATATTACCTCCCCTTTGTCCAAGTTACCTCCCCTTTTGTCCATGTTACCTCCCCTTTTGTCCATGTTACCTCCCCTTTTGTCCATGTTACCGCCCCCTTTGTCCATGTTACCTCCCCTTTGTCCATGTTACCTCCCCTTTTGTCCATGTTACCTCCCCCTTTGTCCATGTTACCTCCCCTTTGTCCATGTTACCTCCCCTTTTTTCCATGTTACCTCCCCCTTTGTCCATGTTACCTCCCCCTTGTCCATGTTACCTCCCCCTTTGTCCATGTTACCTCCCCTTTTGTCCATGTTACCTCCCCTTTTGTCCATGTTACCTCCCCTTTTTGTCCATGTTACCTCCCCTTTGTCCATGTTACCTCCCCTTTTGTCCATGTTACCTCCCCTTTGTGCATGTTACCTCCCCCTTTGTCCATGTTACCTCCCCTTTTGTCCATGTTACCTCCCCTTTTGTCAATGTTACCTCCCCTTGTCCATGTTACCTCCCTTTTTGTCCTCCCCTTTGTCGATAATACCTCCCCTTTGTCCATGTTACCTCCCCCTTGTCGATGTTACCTCCCCCTTGTCCATGTTACCTCCCCCTTGTCCATGTTACCTCCCCCTTTGTCCATGTTACCTCCCCTTTTGTCAATGTTACCTCCCCCTTGTCCATGTTACCTCCCCCTTTGTCCATGTTACCTCCCCTTTGTCCATGTTACCTCCCCTTTTGTCCATGTTACCTCCCCTTCGTCCATGTTACCTCCCTTTTTGTCCTCCCCTTTGTCGATGTTACCTCCACTTTGTCCATGTTACTTCCCCCTTTGTCCATGTTACCTCCCCTTTTGTCCATGTTACCTCCCCTTTGTCCATGTTACCTCCCCTTTGTCCATGTTACCTCCCCTTTTGTCCATATTACCTCCCCTTTTGTCTATGTTACCTCCCCTTTGTCCATGTTACCTCCCCTTTGTCCAATGTTACCTCCCCCTTTGTCCATGTTGCCTCCCCTTTTGTCCATGTTACCTCCCCCTTTGTCCATGTTACCTCCCCTTTTGTCCATGTTACCTCCCCCTTGTCCATGTTACCTCCCCCTTTGTCCATGTTACCTCCCCCTTTGTCCATGTTACCTCCCCTTTGTCCATGTTACCTCCCCTTTTGTCAATGTTACCTCCCCCTTGTCCATGTTACCTCCCCCTTTGTCCATGTTACCTCCCCTTTTGTCCATGTTTCCTCCCCCTTTGTCCATGTTACCTCCCTTTTTGTCCTCCCCCTTTGTCGATGTTACCTCCCCTTTGTCCATGTTACTTCCCCCTTTATCCATGTTACCTCCCCTTTTGTCCATGTTACATCCCCTTTTGTCCATGTTACCTCCCCTTTTGTCCATGTTACCTCCCCCTTTGTCCATGTTACCTCCCCTTTTGTCCATGTTACCTCCCCTTTCTCCATGTTACCTCCCCTTTTGTCCATGTTACCTCCCTTTTGTCCATGTTACCTCCCCTTTTGTCCATGTTACCTCCCCCTTTGTCCATGTTACCTCCCCCTTTGTCCATGTTACCTCCCTTTTTGTCCTCCCCCTTTGTCCATGTTACCTCCCCTTTGTCCATGTTACCTCCCCTCTTGTCCATGTTACCTCCCCTTTTGTCCATGTTACCTCCCTTTTTGTCCTCTCCCTTTGTCGATGTTACTTCCCCTTTGTCCATGTTACCTCCCCCTTGTCCATGTTACCTCCCCCTTTGTCCATGTTACCTCCCCTTTGTCCATGTAACCTCCCCCTTTGTCCATGTTACCTCCCCTTTTGTCAATGTTACCTCCCCCTTGTCCATGTTACCTCCCCCTTTGTCCATGTTACCTCCCCTTTGTCCATGTTACCTCCCCTTTTGTCCATGTTACCTCCCCCTTTGTCCATGTTACCTCCCTTTTTGTCCTCCCCTTTGTCGATGTTACCTCCCCTTTGTCCATGTTACTTCCCCCTTTGTCCATGTTACCTCCCCTTTGTCCATGTTACCTCCCCTTTTGTCCATGTTACCTCCCCCTTTGTCCATGTTACCTCCCTTTTTGTCCTCCCCTTTGTCGATGTTACCTCCCCTTTGTCCATGTTACTTCCCGCTTTGTCCATGTTACCTCCCCTTTTGTCCATGTTACCTCCCCCTTTGTCCATGTTACCTCCCCTTTTGTCCATGTTACCTCCCCTTTTGTCCATGTTACCTCCCCCTTTGTCCATGTTACCTCCCCTTTGTCCATCTTACCTCCCCCTTTGTCCATGTTTCCTCCCCTTTTGTCCATGTTACCTCCCCCTTTGTCCATGTTACCTCCCCTTTTGTCCATGTTACCTCCCCCTTGTCCATGTTACCTCCCCCTTTGTCCATGTTACCTCCCCTTTGTCCATGTTACCTCCCCTTTGTCCATGTTACCTCCCCTTTTGTCAATGTTACCTCCCCCTTGTCCATGTTACCTCCCCCTTTGTCCATGTTACCTCCCCTTTTGTCCATGTTACCTCCCCCTTTGTCCATGTTACCTCCCTTTTTGTCCTCCCCTTTGTCGATGTTACCTCCCCTTTGTCCATGTTACTTCCCCCTTTGTCCATGTTACCTCCCCTTTTGTCCATGTTACATCCCCTTTTGTCCATGTTACCTCCCCTTTTGTCCATGTTACCTCCCCCTTTGTGCATGTTACCTCCCCCTTTGTCCATGTTACCTCCCCTTTTGTCCATGTTACCTCCCCTTTTGTCAATGTTACCTCCCCTTGTCCATGTTACCTCCCCTTTGTCCATGTTACCTCCCCTTTGTCCATGTTACCTCCCCTCTTGTCCATGTTACCTCCCCCTTTGTCCATGTTACCTCCCTTTTTGTCCTCCCCCTTTGTCGATAATACCTCCCCTTTGTCCATGTTACCTCCCCCTTGTCGATGTTACCTCCCCCTTTGTCCATGTTACCTCCCCTTTGTCCATGTTACCTCCCCCTTTGTCCATGTTACCTCCCCTTTTGTCAATGTTACCTCCCCCTTGTCCATGTTACCTCCCCCTTTGTCCATGTTACCTCCCCTTTGTCCATGTTACCTCCCCTTTTGTCCATGTTACCTCCCCTTCGTCCATGTTACCTCCCTTTTTGTCCTCCCCTTTGTCGATGTTACCTCCACTTTGTCCATGTTACTTCCCCCTTTGTCCATGTTACCTCCCTTTTGTCCATGTTACCTCCCCTTTGTCCATGTTACCTCCCCTTTGTCCATGTTACCTCCCCTTTTGTCCATATTACCTCCCCTTTTGTCTATGTTACCTCCCCCTTTGTCCATGTTACCTCCCCTTTGTCCATGTTACCTCCCCCTTTGTCCATGTTGCCTCCCCTTTTGTCCATGTTACCTCCCCCTTTGTCCATGTTACCTCCCCTTTTGTCCATGTTACCTCCCCCTTGTCCATGTTACCTCCCCTTTTGTCCATGTTACCTCCCTTTTTGTCCTCCCCCTTTGTCCATGTTACCTCCCCTTTGTCCATGTTACCTCCCCTCTTGTCCATGTTACCTCCCCTTTTGTCCATGTTACCTCCCTTTTTGTCCTCTCCCTTTGTCGATGTTACTTCCCCTTTGTCCATGTTACCTCCCCCTTGTCCATGTTACCTCCCCCTTTGTCCATGTTACCTCCCCTTTGTCCATGTAACCTCCCCCTTTGTCCATGTTACCTCCCCTTTTGTCAATGTTACCTCCCCCTTGTCCATGTTACCTCCCCCTTTGTCCATGTTACCTCCCCTTTGTCCATGTTACCTCCCCTTTTGTCCATGTTACCTCCCCCTTTGTCCATGTTACCTCCCTTTTTGTCCTCCCCTTTGTCGATGTTACCTCCCCTTTGTCCATGTTACTTCCCCCTTTGTCCATGTTACCTCCCCTTTGTCCATGTTACCTCCCCTTTTGTCCATGTTACCTCCCCCTTTGTCCATGTTACCTCCCTTTTTGTCCTCCCCTTTGTCGATGTTACCTCCCCTTTGTCCATGTTACTTCCCGCTTTGTCCATGTTACCTCCCCTTTTGTCCATGTTACCTCCCCCTTTGTCCATGTTACCTCCCCTTTTGTCCATGTTACCTCCCCTTTTGTCCATGTTACCTCCCCCTTTGTCCATGTTACCTCCCCTTTGTCCATCTTACCTCCCCCTTTGTCCATGTTTCCTCCCCTTTTGTCCATGTTACCTCCCCCTTTGTCCATGTTACCTCCCCTTTTGTCCATGTTACCTCCCCCTTGTCCATGTTACCTCCCCCTTTGTCCATGTTACCTCCCCTTTGTCCATGTTACCTCCCCTTTGTCCATGTTACCTCCCCTTTTGTCAATGTTACCTCCCCCTTGTCCATGTTACCTCCCCCTTTGTCCATGTTACCTCCCCTTTTGTCCATGTTACCTCCCCCTTTGTCCATGTTACCTCCCTTTTTGTCCTCCCCTTTGTCGATGTTACCTCCCCTTTGTCCATGTTACTTCCCCCTTTGTCCATGTTACCTCCCCTTTTGTCCATGTTACATCCCCTTTTGTCCATGTTACCTCCCCTTTTGTCCATGTTACCTCCCCCTTTGTGCATGTTACCTCCCCCTTTGTCCATGTTACCTCCCCTTTTGTCCATGTTACCTCCCCTTTTGTCAATGTTACCTCCCCTTGTCCATGTTACCTCCCCTTTGTCCATGTTACCTCCCCTTTGTCCATGTTACCTCCCCTCTTGTCCATGTTACCTCCCCCTTTGTCCATGTTACCTCCCTTTTTGTCCTCCCCCTTTGTCGATAATACCTCCCCTTTGTCCATGTTACCTCCCCCTTGTCGATGTTACCTCCCCCTTTGTCCATGTTACCTCCCCTTTGTCCATGTTACCTCCCCCTTTGTCCATGTTACCTCCCCTTTTGTCAATGTTACCTCCCCCTTGTCCATGTTACCTCCCCCTTTGTCCATGTTACCTCCCCTTTGTCCATGTTACCTCCCCTTTTGTCCATGTTACCTCCCCTTCGTCCATGTTACCTCCCTTTTTGTCCTCCCCTTTGTCGATGTTACCTCCACTTTGTCCATGTTACTTCCCCCTTTGTCCATGTTACCTCCCTTTTGTCCATGTTACCTCCCCTTTGTCCATGTTACCTCCCCTTTGTCCATGTTACCTCCCCTTTTGTCCATATTACCTCCCCTTTTGTCTATGTTACCTCCCCCTTTGTCCATGTTACCTCCCCTTTGTCCATGTTACCTCCCCCTTTGTCCATGTTGCCTCCCCTTTTGTCCATGTTACCTCCCCCTTTGTCCATGTTACCTCCCCTTTTGTCCATGTTACCTCCCCCTTGTCCATGTTACCTCCCCCTTTGTCCATGATACCTCCCCCTTTGTCCATGTTACCTCCCCTTTGTCCATGTTACCTCCCCCTTGTCCATGTTACCTCCCCCTTTGTCCATGTTACCTCCCCTTTTGTCCATGTTTCCTCCCCCTTTGTCCATGTTACCTCCCTTTTTGTCCTCCCCTTTGTCGATGTTACCTCCCCTTTGTCCATGTTACTTCCCCTTTATCCATGTTACCTCCCCTTTTGTCCATGTTACATCCCCTTTTGTCCATGTTACCTCCCCTTTGTCCATGTTACCTCCCCTTTGTCCATGTTACCTCCCCTTTTGTCTATGTTACCTCCCCCTTTGTCCATGTTACCTCCCCTTTGTCCATGTTACCTCCCCCTTTGTCCATGTTACCTCCCCTTTGTCCATGTTACCTCCCCTTTGTCCATGTTACCTCCCCTTTTGTCAATGTTACCTCCCCCTTGTCCATGTTACCTCCCCCTTTGTCCATGTTACCTCCCCTTTTGTCCATGTTACCTCCCCCTTTGTCCATGTTACCTCCCTTTTTGTCCTCCCCTTTGTCGATGTTACCTCCCCTTTGTCCATGTTACTTCCCCCTTTGTCCATGTTACCTCCCCTTTTGTCCATGTTACATCCCCTTTTGTCCATGTTACCTCCCCTTTTGTCCATGTTACCTCCCCCTTTGTGCATGTTACCTCCCCCTTTGTCCATGTTACCTCCCCTTTTGTCCATGTTACCTCCCCTTTTGTCAATGTTACCTCCCCTTGTCCATGTTACCTCCCCTTTGTCCATGTTACCTCCCCTTTGTCCATGTTACCTCCCCTCTTGTCCATGTTACCTCCCCCTTTGTCCATGTTACCTCCCTTTTTGTCCTCCCCCTTTGTCGATAATACCTCCCCTTTGTCCATGTTACCTCCCCCTTGTCGATGTTACCTCCCCCTTTGTCCATGTTACCTCCCCTTTGTCCATGTTACCTCCCCCTTTGTCCATGTTACCTCCCCTTTTGTCAATGTTACCTCCCCCTTGTCCATGTTACCTCCCCCTTTGTCCATGTTACCTCCCCTTTGTCCATGTTACCTCCCCTTTTGTCCATGTTACCTCCCCTTCGTCCATGTTACCTCCCTTTTTGTCCTCCCCTTTGTCGATGTTACCTCCACTTTGTCCATGTTACTTCCCCCTTTGTCCATGTTACCTCCCCTTTTGTCCATGTTACCTCCCCTTTGTCCATGTTACCTCCCCTTTGTCCATGTTACCTCCCCTTTTGTCCATATTACCTCCCCTTTTGTCTATGTTACCTCCCCCTTTGTCCATGTTACCTCCCCTTTGTCCATGTTACCTCCCCCTTTGTCCATGTTGCCTCCCCTTTTGTCCATGTTACCTCCCCCTTTGTCCATGTTACCTCCCCTTTTGTCCATGTTACCTCCCCCTTGTCCATGTTACCTCCCCCTTTGTCCATGATACCTCCCCCTTTGTCCATGTTACCTCCCCTTTGTCCATGTTACCTCCCCCTTGTCCATGTTACCTCCCCCTTTGTCCATGTTACCTCCCCTTTTGTCCATGTTTCCTCCCCCTTTGTCCATGTTACCTCCCTTTTTGTCCTCCCCCTTTGTCGATGTTACCTCCCCTTTGTCCATGTTACTTCCCCTTTATCCATGTTACCTCCCCTTTTGTCCATGTTACATCCCCTTTTGTCCATGTTACCTCCCCTTTTGTCCATGTTACCTCCCCCTTTGTCCATGTTACCTCCCCTTTTGTCCATGTTACCTCCCCTTTCTCCATGTTACCTCCCCTTTTGTCCATGTTACCTCCCTTTTGTCCATGTTACCTCCCCTTTTGTCCATGTTACTTCCCCTTTATCCATGTTACCTCCCCTTTTGTCCATGTTACATCCCCTTTTGTCCATGTTACCTCCCCTTTTGTCCATGTTACCTCCCCCTTTGTCCATGTTACCTCCCCTTTTGTCCATGTTACCTCCCCTTTCTCCATGTTACCTCCCCTTTTGTCCATGTTACCTCCCTTTTGTCCATGTTACCTCCCCTTTTGTCCATGTTACCTCCCCCTTTGTCCATGTTACCTCCCCTTTGTCCATGTTACCTCCCTTTTTGTCCTCCCCCTTTGTCCATGTTACCTCCCCTTTGTCCATGTTACCTCCCCTCTTGTCCATGTTACCTCCCCTTTTGTCCATGTTACCTCCCTTTTTGTCCTCTCCCTTTGTCGATGTTACTTCCCCTTTGTCCATGTTACCTCCCCCTTGTCCATGTTACCTCCCCCTTTGTCCATGTTACCTCCCCTTTGTCCATGTAACCTCCCCCTTTGTCCATGTTACCTCCCCTTTTGTCAATGTTACCTCCCCCTTGTCCATGTTACCTCCCCCTTTGTCCATGTTACCTCCCCTTTGTCCATGTTACCTCCCCTTTTGTCCATGTTACCTCCCCCTTTGTCCATGTTACCTCCCTTTTTGTCCTCCCCTTTGTCGATGTTACCTCCCCTTTGTCCATGTTACTTCCCCCTTTGTCCATGTTACCTCCCCTTTGTCCATGTTACCTCCCCTTTTGTCCATGTTACGTCCCCCTTTGTCCATGTTACCTCCCTTTTTGTCCTCCCCTTTGTCGATGTTACCTCCCCTTTGTCCATATTACTTCCCGCTTTGTCCATGTTACCTCCCCTTTTGTCCATGTTACCTCCCCCTTTGTCCATGTTACCTCCCCTTTTGTCCATGTTACCTCCCCTTTTATCCATGTTACCTCCCCCTTTGTCCATGTTACCTCCCCTTTGTCCATCTTACCTCCCCCTTTGTCCATGTTTCCTCCCCTTTTGTCCATGTTACCTCCCCCTTTGTCCATGTTACCTCCCCTTTTGTCCATGTTACCTCCCCCTTGTCCATGTTACCTCCCCCTTTGTCCATGTTACCTCCCCTTTGTCCATGTTACCTCCCCTTTGTCCATGTTACCTCCCCTTTTGTCAATGTTACCTCCCCCTTGTCCATGTTACCTCCCCCTTTGTCCATGTTACCTCCCCTTTTGTCCATGTTACCTCCCCCTTTGTCCATGTTACCTCCCTTTTTGTCCTCCCCCTTTGTCGATGTTACCTCCCCTTTGTCCATGTTACTTCCCCCTTTGTCCATGTTACATCCCCTTTTGTCCATGTTACCTCCCCTTTTGTCCATGTTACCTCCCCCTTTGTGCATGTTACCTCCCCCTTTGTCCATGTTACCTCCCCTTTTGTCCATGTTACCTCCCCTTTTGTCAATGTTACCTCCCCTTGTCCATGTTACCTCCCCCTTTGTCCATGTTACCTCCCCTTTGTCCATGTTACCTCCCCTCTTGTCCATGTTACCTCCCCCTTTGTCCATGTTACCTCCCTTTTTGTCCTCCCCTTTGTCGATAATACCTTCCCTTTGTCCATGTTACCTCCCCCTTGTCGATGTTACCTCCCCCTTTGTCCATGTTACCTCACCTTTGTCCATGTTACCTCCCCCTTTGTCCATGTTACCTCCCCTTTTGTCAATGTTACCTCCCCCTTGTCCATGTTACCTCCCCCTTTGTCCATGTTACCTCCCCCTTTGTCCATGTTACCTCCCCTTTGTCCATGTTACCTCCCCTTTTGTCAATGTTACCTCCCCCTTGTCCATGTTACCTCCCCCTTTGTCCATGTTACCTCCCCTTTTGTCCATGTTTCCTCCCCCTTTGTCCATGTTACCTCCCTTTTTGTCCTCCCCCTTTGTCGATGTTACCCCCCCTTTGTCCATGTTACTTCCCCCTTTATCCATGTTACCTCCCCTTTTGTCCATGTTACATCCCCTTTTGTCCATGTTACCTCCCCTTTTGTCCATGTTACCTCCCCCTTTGTCCATGTTACCTCCCCTTTTGTCCATGTTACCTCCCCTTTCTCCATGTTACCTCCCCTTTTGTCCATGTTACCTCCCTTTTGTCCATGTTACCTCCCCTTTTGTCCATGTTACCTCCCCCTTTGTCCATGTTACCTCCCCCTTTGTCCATGTTACCTCCCTTTTTGTCCTCCCCTTTGTCCATGTTACCTCCCCTTTGTCCATGTTACCTCCCCTCTTGTCCATGTTACCTCCCCTTTTGTCCATGTTACCTCCCTTTTTGTCCTCTCCCTTTGTCGATGTTACTTCCCCTTTGTCCATGTTACCTCCCCCTTGTCCATGTTACCTCCCCCTTTGTCCATGTTACCTCCCCTTTGTCCATGTAACCTCCCCCTTTGTCCATGTTACCTCCCCTTTTGTCAATGTTACCTCCCCCTTGTCCATGTTACCTCCCCCTTTGTCCATGTTACCTCCCCTTTGTCCATGTTACCTCCCCCTTTGTCCATGTTACCTCCCTTTTTGTCCTCCCCTTTGTCGATGTTACCTCCCCTTTGTCCATGTTACTTCCCCCTTTGTCCATGTTACCTCCCCTTTGTCCATGTTACCTCCCCTTTTGTCCATGTTACCTCCCCCTTTGTCCATGTTACCTCCCTTTTTGTCCTCCCCTTTGTCGATGTTACCTCCCCTTTGTCCATGTTACTTCCCGCTTTGTCCATGTTACCTCCCCTTTTGTCCATGTTACCTCCCCCTTTGTCCATGTTACCTCCCCTTTTGTCCATGTTACCTCCCCTTTTGTCCATGTTACCTCCCCCTTGTCCATGTTACCTCCCCCTTTGTCCATGTTACCTCCCCTTTGTCCATGTTACCTCCCCTTTGTCCATGTTACCTCCCCTTTTGTCAATGTTACCTCCCCCTTGTCCATGTTACCTCCCCCTTTGTCCATGTTACCTCCCCTTTTGTCCATGTTACCTCCCCCTTTGTCCATGTTACCTCCCTTTTTGTCCTCCCCTTTGTCGATGTTACCTCCCCTTTGTCCATGTTACTTCCCCCTTTGTCCATGTTACCTCCCCTTTTGTCCATGTTACATCCCCTTTTGTCCATGTTACCTCCCCTTTTGTCCATGTTACCTCCCCCTTTGTCCATGTTACCTCCCCTTTTGTCCATGTTACCTCCCCTTTGTCCATGTTACCTCCCCTTTTGTCCATGTTACCTCCCCTTTTGTCCATGTTACCTCCCCCTTGTCCATGTTACCTCCCCCTTTGTCCATGTTACCTCCCCTTTTGTCCATGTTTCCTCCCCCTTTGTCCATGTTACCTCCCTTTTTGTCCTCCCCCTTTGTCGATGTTACCTCCCCTTTGTCCATGTTACTTCCCCTTTATCCATGTTACCTCCCCTTTTGTCCATGTTACATCCCCTTTTGTCCATGTTACCTCCCCTTTTGTCCATGTTACCTCCCCCTTTGTCCATGTTACCTCCCCTTTTGTCCATGTTACCTCCCCTTTCTCCATGTTACCTCCCCTTTTGTCCATGTTACCTCCCTTTTGTCCATGTTACCTCCCCTTTTGTCCATGTTACCTCCCCCTTTGTCCATGTTACCTCCCCCTTTGTCCATGTTACCTCCCTTTTTGTCCTCCCCTTTGTCCATGTTACCTCCCCTTTGTCCATGTTACCTCCCCTCTTGTCCATGTTACCTCCCCTTTTGTCCATGTTACCTCCCTTTTTGTCCTCTCCCTTTGTCGATGTTACTTCCCCTTTGTCCATGTTACCTCCCCCTTGTCCATGTTACCTCCCCCTTTGTCCATGTTACCTCCCCTTTGTCCATGTAACCTCCCCCTTTGTCCATGTTACCTCCCCTTTTGTCAATGTTACCTCCCCCTTGTCCATGTTACCTCCCCCTTTGTCCATGTTACCTCCCCTTTGTCCATGTTACCTCCCCTTTTGTCCATGTTACCTCCCCTTTGTCCATGTTACCTCCCTTTTTGTCCTCCCCTTTGTCGATGTTACCTCCCCTTTGTCCATGTTACTTCCCCCTTTGTCCATGTTACCTCCCCTTTGTCCATGTTACCTCCCCTTTTGTCCATGTTACCTCCCCCTTTGTCCATGTTACCTCCCTTTTTGTCCTCCCCTTTGTCGATGTTACCTCCCCTTTGTCCATATTACTTCCCGCTTTGTCCATGTTACCTCCCCTTTTGTCCATGTTACCTCCCCCTTTGTCCATGTTACCTCCCCTTTTGTCCATGTTACCTCCCCTTTTGTCCATGTTACCTCCCCTTTGTCCATGTTACCTCCCCTTTGTCCATCTTACCTCCCCCTTTGTCCATGTTTCCTCCCCTTTTGTCCATGTTACCTCCCCCTTTGTCCATGTTACCTCCCCTTTTGTCCATGTTACCTCCCCCTTGTCCATGTTACCTCCCCCTTTGTCCATGTTACCTCCCCTTTGTCCATGTTACCTCCCCTTTGTCCATGTTACCTCCCCTTTTGTCAATGTTACCTCCCCCTTGTCCATGTTACCTCCCCCTTTGTCCATGTTACCTCCCCTTTTGTCCATGTTACCTCCCCCTTTGTCCATGTTACCTCCCTTTTTGTCCTCCCCCTTTGTCGATGTTACCTCCCCTTTGTCCATGTTACTTCCCCCTTTGTCCATGTTACCTCCCCTTTTGTCCATGTTACATCCCCTTTTGTCCATGTTACCTCCCCTTTTGTCCATGTTACCTCCCCCTTTGTGCATGTTACCTCCCCCTTTGTCCATGTTACCTCCCCTTTTGTCCATGTTACCTCCCCTTTTGTCAATGTTACCTCCCCTTGTCCATGTTACCTCCCCCTTTGTCCATGTTACCTCCCCTTTGTCCATGTTACCTCCCCTCTTGTCCATGTTACCTCCCCCTTTGTCCATGTTACCTCCCTTTTTGTCCTCCCCCTTTGTCGATAATACCTTCCCTTTGTCCATGTTACCTCCCCCTTGTCGATGTTACCTCCCCCTTTGTCCATGTTACCTCCCCTTTGTCCATGTTACCTCCCCCTTTGTCCATGTTACCTCCCCTTTTGTCAATGTTACCTCCCCCTTGTCCATGTTACCTCCCCCTTTGTCCATGTTACCTCCCCTTTGTCCATGTTACCTCCCCTTTTGTCCATGTTACCTCCCCTTCGTCCATGTTACCTCCCTTTTTGTCCTCCCCTTTGTCGATGTTACCTCCACTTTGTCCATGTTACTTCCCCCTTTGTCCATGTTACCTCCCCTTTTGTCCATGCTACCTCCCCTTTGTCCATGTTACCTCCCCTTTGTCCATGTTACCTCCCCTTTTGTCCATATTACCTCCCCTTTTGTCTATGTTACCTCCCCCTTTGTCCATGTTACCTCCCCTTTGTCCATGTTACCTCCCCCTTTGTCCATGTTGCCTCCCCTTTTGTCCATGTTACCTCCCCTTTGTCCATGTTACCTCCCCTTTTGTCCATGTTACCTCCCCCTTGTCCATGTTACCTCCCCCTTTGTCCATGTTACCTCCCCCTTTGTCCATGTTACCTCCCCTTTGTCCATGTTACCTCCCCTTTTGTCAATGTTACCTCCCCCTTGTCCATGTTACCTCCCCCTTTGTCCATGTTACCTCCCCTTTTGTCCATGTTTCCTCCCCCTTTGTCCATGTTACCTCCCTTTTTGTCCTCCCCCTTTGTCGATGTTACCCCCCCTTTGTCCATGTTACTTCCCCCTTTATCCATGTTACCTCCCCTTTTGTCCATGTTACATCCCCTTTTGTCCATGTTACCTCCCCTTTTGTCCATGTTACCTCCCCCTTTGTCCATGTTACCTCCCCTTTTGTCCATGTTACCTCCCCTTTCTCCATGTTACCTCCCCTTTTGTCCATGTTACCTCCCTTTTGTCCATGTTACCTCCCCTTTTGTCCATGTTACCTCCCCCTTTGTCCATGTTACCTCCCCCTTTGTCCATGTTACCTCCCTTTTTGTCCTCCCCCTTTGTCCATGTTACCTCCCCTTTGTCCATGTTACCTCCCCTCTTGTCCATGTTACCTCCCCTTTTGTCCATGTTACCTCCCTTTTTGTCCTCTCCCTTTGTCGATGTTACTTCCCCTTTGTCCATGTTACCTCCCCCTTGTCCATGTTACCTCCCCCTTTGTCCATGTTACCTCCCCTTTGTCCATGTAACCTCCCCCTTTGTCCATGTTACCTCCCCTTTTGTCAATGTTACCTCCCCCTTGTCCATGTTACCTCCCCCTTTGTCCATGTTACCTCCCCTTTGTCCATGTTACCTCCCCCTTTGTCCATGTTACCTCCCTTTTTGTCCTCCCCTTTGTCGATGTTACCTCCCCTTTGTCCATGTTACTTCCCCCTTTGTCCATGTTACCTCCCCTTTGTCCATGTTACCTCCCCTTTTGTCCATGTTACCTCCCCCTTTGTCCATGTTACCTCCCTTTTTGTCCTCCCCTTTGTCGATGTTACCTCCCCTTTGTCCATGTTACTTCCCGCTTTGTCCATGTTACCTCCCCTTTTGTCCATGTTACCTCCCCCTTTGTCCATGTTACCTCCCCTTTTGTCCATGTTACCTCCCCTTTTGTCCATGTTACCTCCCCCTTGTCCATGTTACCTCCCCCTTTGTCCATGTTACCTCCCCTTTGTCCATGTTACCTCCCCTTTGTCCATGTTACCTCCCCTTTTGTCAATGTTACCTCCCCCTTGTCCATGTTACCTCCCCTTTGTCCATGTTACCTCCCCTTTTGTCCATGTTACCTCCCCCTTTGTCCATGTTACCTCCCTTTTTGTCCTCCCCCTTTGTCGATGTTACCTCCCCTTTGTCCATGTTACTTCCCCCTTTGTCCATGTTACCTCCCCTTTTGTCCATGTTACATCCCCTTTTGTCCATGTTACCTCCCCTTTTGTCCATGTTACCTCCCCCTTTGTCCATGTTACCTCCCCTTTTGTCCATGTTACCTCCCCTTTGTCCATGTTACCTCCCCTTTTGTCCATGTTACCTCCCCTTTTGTCCATGTTACCTCCCCCTTTGTCCTTGTTACCTCCCCTTTTTCCATGTTATCTCCCCCTTTGTCCATGTTACCTCCCCTTTGTCCATGTTACCTCCCCTTTGTCCATGTTACCTCCCCTTTTGTCCATGTTACCTATCCCTTTGTCCATGTTACCTCCCCCTTTGTCCATGTTACCTCCCCTTTGTCCATGTTACCTCCCCTTTTGTCCATGTTACCTCCCCTTTGTCCATGTTACCTCCCCCTTTGTCCATGTTACCTCCCCCTTTGTCCATGTTACCTCCCCTTTTGTCCATGTTACCTCCCCTTTTGTCCATGTTACCTCCCCCTTTGTCCATGTTACCTCCCCTTTGTCCATATTACCTCCCCTTTTTCCATGTTACCTCCCCTTTGTCCATGTTACCTCCCCTTTTTTCCATGTTACCTCCCCCTTTGTCCATGTTACCTCCCCCTTGTCCATGTTACCTCCCCCTTTGTCCATGTTACCTCCCCTTTTGTCCATGTTACCTCCCCTTTTGTCCATGTTACCTCCCCCTTTTTGTCCATGTTACCTCCCCTTTGTCCATGTTACCTCCCCTTTTGTCCATGTTACCTCCCCTTTGTGCATGTTACCTCCCCCTTTGTCCATGTTACCTCCCCTTTTGTCCATGTTACCTCCCCTTTTGTCAATGTTACCTCCCCTTGTCCATGTTACCTCCCCCTTTGTCCATGTTACCTCCCCTTTGTCCATGTTACCTCCCCTCTTGTCCATGTTACCTCCCCCTTTGTCCATGTTACCTCCCTTTTTGTCCTCCCCCTTTGTCGATGTTACCTCCCCTTTGTCCATGTTACCTCCCCCTTGTCGATGTTACCTCCCCCTTTGTCCATGTTACCTCCCCTTTGTCCATGTTACCTCCCCCTTTGTCCATGTTACCTCCCCTTTTGTCAATGTTACCTCCCCCTTGTCCATGTTACCTCCCCCTTTGTCCATGTTACCTCCCCTTTGTCCATGTTACCTCCCCTTTTGTCCATGTTACCTCCCCTTTGTCCATGTTACCTCCCTTTTTGTCCTCCCCTTTGTCGATGTTACCTCCCCTTTGTCCATGTTACTTCCCCCTTTGTCCATGTTACCTCCCCTTTTGTCCATGTTACCTCCCCCTTTGTCCATGTTACCTCCCCTTTTGTCCATGTTACCTCCCCTTTTGTCCATGTTACCTCCCCTTTGTCCATGTTACCTCCCCCTTTGTCCATGTTGCCTCCCCTTTTGTCCATGTTACCTCCCCCTTTGTCCATGTTACCTCCCCTTTTGTCCATGTTACCTCCCCTTTTGTCCATGTTACCTCCCCCTTGTCCATGTTACCTCCCCCTTTGTCCATGTTACCTCCTCTTTGTCCATGTTACCTCCCCTTTGTCCATGTTACCTCCCCTTTTGTCAATGTTACCTCCCCCTTGTCCATGTTACCTCCCCCTTTGTCCATGTTACCTCCCCTTTTGTCCATGTTACCTCCCCTTTTGTCCATGTTACCTCCCCCTTTGTCCATGTTACCTCCCCTTTTGTCCATGTTACCTCCCCCTTGTCCATGTTACCTCCCCTTTGTCCATGTTACCTCCCCCTTTGTCCATGTTACCTCCCCTTTGTCCATGTTACCTCCCCTTTTGTCAATGTTACCTCCCCCTTGTCCATGTTACCTCCCCCTTTGTCCATGTTACCTCCCCTTTTGTCCATGTTTCCTCCCCCTTTGTCCATGTTACCTCCCTTCTTGTCCTCCCCTTTGTCCATGTTACCTCCCCTTTGTCCATGTTACCTCCCCTCTTGTCCATGTTACCTCCCCTTTTGTCCATGTTACCTCCCTTTTTGTCCTCTCCCTTTGTCGCTGTTACTTCCCCTTTGTCCATGTTACCTCCCCCTTGTCCATGTTACCTCCCCCTTTGTCCATGTTACCTCCCCTTTGTCCATGTAACCTCCCCCTTTGTCCATGTTACCTCCCCTTTTGTCAATGTTACCTCCCCCTTGTCCATGTTACCTCCCCCTTTGTCCATGTTACCTCCCCTTTGTCCATGTTACCTCCCCCTTTGTCCATGTTACCTCCCTTTTTGTCCTCCCCTTTGTCGATGTTACCTCCCCTTTGTCCATGTTACTTCCCCTTTGTCCATGTTACCTCCCCTTTGTCCATGTTACCTCCCCTTTTGTCCATGTTACCTCCCCCTTTGTCCATGTTACCTCCCTTTTTGTCCTCCCCTTTGTCAATGTTACCTCCCCTTTGTCCATGTTACTTCCCGCTTTGTCCATGTTACCTCCCCTTTTGTCCATGTTACCTCCCCCTTTGTCCATGTTACCTCCCCTTTTGTCCATGTTACCTCCCCCTTTGTCCATGTTACCTCCCCTTTTGTCCATGTTACCTCCCCCTTGTCCATGTTACCTCCCCCTTTGTCCATGTTACCTCCCCTTTGTCCATGTTACCTCCCCTTTGTCCATGTTACCTCCCCTTTTGTCAATGTTACCTCCCCCTTGTCCATGTTACCTCCCCCTTTGTCCATGTTACCTCCCCTTTTGTCCATGTTACCTCCCTCTTTGTCCATGTTACCTCCCTTTTTGTCCTCCCCTTTGTCGATGTTACCTCCCCTTTGTCCATGTTACTTCCCCCTTTGTCCATGTTACCTCCCCTTTTGTCCATGTTACATCCCCTTTTGTCCATGTTACCTCCCCTTTTGTCCATGTTACCTCCCCCTTTGTCCATGTTACCTCCCCTTTTGTCCATGTTACCTCCCCCTTTGTCCATGTTACCTCCCCTTTTGTCCATGTTACCTCCCCTTTTGTCCATGTTACCTCCCCCTTTGTCCTTGTTACCTCCCCTTTTGTCCATGTTATCTCCCCCTTTGTCCATGTTACCTCCCCTTTGTCCATGTTACCTCCCCTTTGTCCATGTTACCTCCCCTTTTGTCCATGTTAACTATCCCTTTGTCCATGTTACCTCCCCCTTTGTCCATGTTACCTCCCCTTTGTCCATGTTACCTCCCCTTTTGTCCATGTTACCTCCCCTTTGTCCATGTTACCTCCCCCTTTGTCCATGTTACCTCCCCCTTTGTCCATGTTACCTCCCCTTTTGTCCATGTTACCTCCCCTTTTGTCCATGTTACCTCCCCCTTTGTCCATGTTACCTCCCCTTTGTCCATATTACCTCCCCTTTTTCCATGTTACCTCCCCTTTGTCCATGTTACCTCCCCTTTTGTCCATGTTACCTCCCCCTTTTTGTCCATGTTACCTCCCCTTTGTCCATGTTACCTCCCCTTTTGTCCATGTTACCTCCCCTTTGTGCATGTTACCTCCCCTTTGTCCATGTTACCTCCCCTTTTGTCCATGTTACCTCCCCTTTTGTCAATGTTACCTCCCCTTGTCCATGTTACCTCCCCCTTTGTCCATGTTACCTCCCCTTTGTCCATGTTACCTCCCCTCTTGTCCATGTTACCTCCCCCTTTGTCCATGTTACCTCCCTTTTTGTCCTCCCCCTTTGTCGATGTTACCTCCCCTTTGTCCATGTTACCTCCCCCTTGTCGATGTTACCTCCCCCTTTGTCCATGTTACCTCCCCTTTGTCCATGTTACCTCCCCCTTTGTCCATGTTACCTCCCCTTTTGTCAATGTTACCTCCCCCTTGTCCATGTTACCTCCCCCTTTGTCCATGTTACCTCCCCTTTGTCCATGTTACCTCCCCTTTTGTCCATGTTACCTCCCCTTTGTCCATGTTACCTCCCTTTTTGTCCTCCCCTTTGTCGATGTTACCTCCCCTTTGTCCATGTTACTTCCCCCTTTGTCCATGTTACCTCCCCTTTTGTCCATGTTACCTCCCCCTTTGTCCATGTTACCTCCCCTTTTGTCCATGTTACCTCCCCTTTTGTCCATGTTACCTCCCCTTTGTCCATGTTACCTCCCCTTTGTCCATGTTACCTCCCCCTTTGTCCATGTTGCCTCCCCTTTTGTCCATGTTACCTCCCCCTTTGTCCATGTTACCTCCCCTTTTGTCCATGTTACCTCCCCTTTTGTCCATGTTACCTCCCCCTTGTCCATGTTACCTCCCCCTTTGTCCATGTTACCTCCTCTTTGTCCATGTTACCTCCCCTTTGTCCATGTTACCTCCCCTTTTGTCAATGTTACCTCCCCCTTGTCCATGTTACCTCCCCCTTTGTCCATGTTACCTCCCCTTTTGTCCATGTTACCTCCCCCTTTGTCCATGTTACCTCCCTTTTTGTCCTCCCCCTTTGTCCATGTTACCTCCCCTTTGTCCATGTTACTTCCCCCTTTATCCATGTTACCTCCCCTTTTGTCCATGTTACATCCCCTTTTGTCCATGTTACCTCCCCTTTTGTCCATGTTACCTCCCCTTTGTCCATGTTACCTCCCCTTTTGTCCATGTTACCTCCCCTTTGTCCATGTTACCTCCCCTTTTGTCCATGTTACCTCCCCCTTTGTCCATGTTACCTCCCCTTTGTCCATGTTACCTCTCCCTTTGTCCATGTTACCTCCCCTTTTGTCCATGTTACCGCCCCCTTTGTCCATGTTACCTCCCCTTTGTCCATGTTACCTCCCCTTTGTCCTTGTTACCTCCCCCTTTGTCCATGTTACCTCCCCCTTGTCCATGTTACCTCCCCCTTTGTCCATGTTACCTCCCCTTTTGTCCATGTTACCTCCCCTTTTGTCCATCCCCTTTGTCCATGTTACCTCCCCTTTTGTCCATGTTACCTCCCCCTTTGTCCATGTTACCTCCCCCTTTGTCCATGTTACCTCCCTTTTGTCCATGTTACCTCCCCTTTTGTCCATTTTACCTCCCCTTTGTCCATGTTACCTCCCCCTTTGTCCATGTTACCTCCCCATTGTCCATGTTACCTCCCCCTTTGTCCATGTTACCTCCCCTTTTGTCCATGTTACCTCCCCTTTGTCCATGTTACCTCCCCCTTTGTCCATGTTACCTCCCCCTTGTCCATGTTACCTCCCCCTTTGTCCATGTTACCTCCCCTTTTGTCCATGTTACCTCCCCTTTTGTCCATCCCCTTTGTCCATGTTACCTCCCCCTTTGTCCATGTTACCTCCCCTTTGTCCATGTTACCTCCCCTTTGTCCATGTTACCTCCCCCTTTGTCCATGTTGCCTCCCCTTTTGTCCATGTTACCTCCCCCTTTGTCCATGTTACCTCCCCTTTTGTCCATGTTACCTCCCCTTTTGTCCATGTTACCTCCCCCTTGTCCATGTTACCTCCCCCTTTGTCCATGTTACCTCCTCTTTGTCCATGTTACCTCCCCTTTGTCCATGTTACCTCCCCTTTTGTCAATGTTACCTCCCCCTTGTCCATGTTACCTCCCCCTTTGTCCATGTTACCTCCCCTTTTGTCCATGTTACCTCCCCCTTTGTCCATGTTACCTCCCTTTTTGTCCTCCCCCTTTGTCCATGTTACCTCCCCTTTGTCCATGTTACTTCCCCCTTTATCCATGTTACCTCCCCTTTTGTCCATGTTACATCCCCTTTTGTCCATGTTACCTCCCCTTTTGTCCATGTTACCTCCCCTTTGTCCATGTTACCTCCCCTTTTGTCCATGTTACCTCCCCTTTGTCCATGTTACCTCCCCTTTTGTCCATGTTACCTCCCCTTTGTCCATGTTACCTCCCCTTTGTCCATGTTACCTCCCCTTTTGTCCATGTTACCTCCCCTTTTGTCCATGTTACCGCCCCCTTTGTCCATGTTACCTCCCCTTTGTCCATGTTACCTCCCCTTTGTCCATGTTACCTCCCCTTTTGTCCATGTTACCGCCCCCTTTATCCATGTTACCTCCCCTTTTGTCCATGTTACATCCCCTTTTGTCCATGTTACCTCCCCTTTTGTCCATGTTACCTCCCCTTTGTCCATGTTACCTCCCCTTTTGTCCATGTTACCTCCCCTTTGTCCATGTTACCTCCCCTTTTGTCCATGTTACCTCCCCTTTGTCCATGTTACCTCCCCTTTGTCCATGTTACCTCCCCTTTTGTCCATGTTACCTCCCCCTTTGTCCATGTTACCTCCCTTTTTGTCCTCCCCTTTGTCAATGTTACCTCCCCTTTGTCCATGTTACTTCCCGCTTTGTCCATGTTACCTCCCCTTTTGTCCATGTTACCTCCCCCTTTGTCCATGTTACCTCCCCTTTTGTCCATGTTACCTCCCCCTTTGTCCATGTTACCTCCCCTTTTGTCCATGTTACCTCCCCCTTGTCCATGTTACCTCCCCCTTTGTCCATGTTACCTCCCCTTTGTCCATGTTACCTCCCCTTTGTCCATGTTACCTCCCCTTTTGTCAATGTTACCTCCCCCTTGTCCATGTTACCTCCCCCTTTGTCCATGTTACCTCCCCTTTTGTCCATGTTACCTCCCTCTTTGTCCATGTTACCTCCCTTTTTGTCCTCCCCTTTGTCGATGTTACCTCCCCTTTGTCCATGTTACTTCCCCCTTTGTCCATGTTACCTCCCCTTTTGTCCATGTTACATCCCCTTTTGTCCATGTTACCTCCCCTTTTGTCCATGTTACCTCCCCCTTTGTCCATGTTACCTCCCCTTTTGTCCATGTTACCTCCCCCTTTGTCCATGTTACCTCCCCTTTTGTCCATGTTACCTCCCCTTTTGTCCATGTTACCTCCCCCTTTGTCCTTGTTACCTCCCCTTTTGTCCATGTTATCTCCCCCTTTGTCCATGTTACCTCCCCTTTGTCCATGTTACCTCCCCTTTGTCCATGTTACCTCCCCTTTTGTCCATGTTAACTATCCCTTTGTCCATGTTACCTCCCCCTTTGTCCATGTTACCTCCCCTTTGTCCATGTTACCTCCCCTTTTGTCCATGTTACCTCCCCTTTGTCCATGTTACCTCCCCCTTTGTCCATGTTACCTCCCCCTTTGTCCATGTTACCTCCCCTTTTGTCCATGTTACCTCCCCTTTTGTCCATGTTACCTCCCCCTTTGTCCATGTTACCTCCCCTTTGTCCATATTACCTCCCCTTTTTCCATGTTACCTCCCCTTTGTCCATGTTACCTCCCCTTTTGTCCATGTTACCTCCCCCTTTTTGTCCATGTTACCTCCCCTTTGTCCATGTTACCTCCCCTTTTGTCCATGTTACCTCCCCTTTGTGCATGTTACCTCCCCTTTGTCCATGTTACCTCCCCTTTTGTCCATGTTACCTCCCCTTTTGTCAATGTTACCTCCCCTTGTCCATGTTACCTCCCCCTTTGTCCATGTTACCTCCCCTTTGTCCATGTTACCTCCCCTCTTGTCCATGTTACCTCCCCCTTTGTCCATGTTACCTCCCTTTTTGTCCTCCCCCTTTGTCGATGTTACCTCCCCTTTGTCCATGTTACCTCCCCCTTGTCGATGTTACCTCCCCCTTTGTCCATGTTACCTCCCCTTTGTCCATGTTACCTCCCCCTTTGTCCATGTTACCTCCCCTTTTGTCAATGTTACCTCCCCCTTGTCCATGTTACCTCCCCCTTTGTCCATGTTACCTCCCCTTTGTCCATGTTACCTCCCCTTTTGTCCATGTTACCTCCCCTTTGTCCATGTTACCTCCCTTTTTGTCCTCCCCTTTGTCGATGTTACCTCCCCTTTGTCCATGTTACTTCCCCCTTTGTCCATGTTACCTCCCCTTTTGTCCATGTTACCTCCCCCTTTGTCCATGTTACCTCCCCTTTTGTCCATGTTACCTCCCCTTTTGTCCATGTTACCTCCCCTTTGTCCATGTTACCTCCCCTTTGTCCATGTTACCTCCCCCTTTGTCCATGTTGCCTCCCCTTTTGTCCATGTTACCTCCCCCTTTGTCCATGTTACCTCCCCTTTTGTCCATGTTACCTCCCCTTTTGTCCATGTTACCTCCCCCTTGTCCATGTTACCTCCCCCTTTGTCCATGTTACCTCCTCTTTGTCCATGTTACCTCCCCTTTGTCCATGTTACCTCCCCTTTTGTCAATGTTACCTCCCCCTTGTCCATGTTACCTCCCCCTTTGTCCATGTTACCTCCCCTTTTGTCCATGTTACCTCCCCCTTTGTCCATGTTACCTCCCTTTTTGTCCTCCCCCTTTGTCCATGTTACATCCCCTTTGTCCATGTTACTTCCCCCTTTATCCATGTTACCTCCCCTTTTGTCCATGTTACATCCCCTTTTGTCCATGTTACCTCCCCTTTTGTCCATGTTACCTCCCCTTTGTCCATGTTACCTCCCCTTTTGTCCATGTTACCTCCCCTTTGTCCATGTTACCTCCCCTTTTGTCCATGTTACCTCCCCCTTTGTCCATGTTACCTCCCCTTTGTCCATGTTACCTCCCCTTTTGTCCATGTTACCTCCCCTTTTGTCCATGTTACCGCCCCCTTTGTCCATGTTACCTCCCCTTTGTCCATGTTACCTCCCCTTTGTCCTTGTTACCTCCCCCTTTGTCCATGTTACCTCCCCCTTGTCCATGTTACCTCCCCCTTTGTCCATGTTACCTCCCCTTTTGTCCATGTTACCTCCCCTTTTGTCCATCCCCTTTGTCCATGTTACCTCCCCTTTTGTCCATGTTACCTCCCCCTTTGTCCTTGTTACCTCCCCCTTTGTCCATGTTACCTCCCTTTTGTCCATGTTACCTCCCCTTTTGTCCATTTTACCTCCCCTTTGTCCATGTTACCTCCCCCTTTGTCCATGTTACCTCCCCCTTGTCCATGTTACCTCCCCCTTTGTCCATGTTACCTCCCCTTTTGTCCATGTTACCTCCCCTTTGTCCATGTTACCTCCCCCTTTGTCCATGTTACCTCCCCCTTGTCCATGTTACCTCCCCCTTTGTCCATGTTACCTCCCCTTTTGTCCATGTTACCTCCCCTTTTGTCCATCCCCTTTGTCCATGTTACCTCCCCCTTTGTCCATGTTACCTCCCCTTTGTCCATGTTACCTCCCCTTTGTCCATGTTACCTCCCCCTTTGTCCATGTTGCCTCCCCTTTTGTCCATGTTACCTCCCCCTTTGTCCATGTTACCTCCCCTTTTGTCCATGTTACCTCCCCTTTTGTCCATGTTACCTCCCCCTTGTCCATGTTACCTCCCCCTTTGTCCATGTTACCTCCTCTTTGTCCATGTTACCTCCCCTTTGTCCATGTTACCTCCCCTTTTGTCAATGTTACCTCCCCCTTGTCCATGTTACCTCCCCCTTTGTCCATGTTACCTCCCCTTTTGTCCATGTTACCTCCCCCTTTGTCCATGTTACCTCCCTTTTTGTCCTCCCCCTTTGTCCATGTTACCTCCCCTTTGTCCATGTTACTTCCCCCTTTATCCATGTTACCTCCCCTTTTGTCCATGTTACATCCCCTTTTGTCCATGTTACCTCCCCTTTTGTCCATGTTACCTCCCCTTTGTCCATGTTACCTCCCCTTTTGTCCATGTTACCTCCCCTTTGTCCATGTTACCTCCCCTTTTGTCCATGTTACCTCCCCTTTGTCCATGTTACCTCCCCTTTGTCCATGTTACCTCCCCTTTTGTCCATGTTACCTCCCCTTTTGTCCATGTTACCGCCCCCTTTGTCCATGTTACCTCCCCTTTGTCCATGTTACCTCCCCTTTGTCCATGTTACCTCCCCTTTTGTCCATGTTACCGCCCCCTTTGTCCATGTTACCTCCCCTTTGTCCATGTTACCTCCCCTTTGTCCATGTTACCTCCCCCTTTGTCCATGTTACCTCCCCCTTGTCCATGTTACCTCCCCCTTTGTCCATGTTACCTCCCCTTTTGTCCATGTTACCTCCCCTTTTGTCCATCCCCTTTGTCCATGTTACCTCCCCTTTTGTCCATGTTACCTCCCCCTTTGTCCATGTTACCTCCCCCTTTGTCCATGTTACCTCCCTTTTGTCCATGTTACCTCCCCTTTTGTCCATTTTACCTCCCCTTTGTCCATGTTACCTCCCCCTTTGTCCATGTTACCTCCCCCTTGTCCATGTTACCTCCCCCTTTGTCCATGTTACCTCCCCTTTTGTCCATGTTACCTCCCCTTTGTCCATGTTACCTCCCCCTTTGTCCATGTTACCTCCCCCTTGTCCATGTTACCTCCCCCTTTGTCCATGTTACCTCCCCTTTTGTCCATGTTACCTCCCCTTTTGTCCATCCCCTTTGTCCATGTTACCTCCCCTTTTGTCCATGTTACCTCCCCCTTTGTCCATGTTACCTCCCCCTTTGTCCATGTTACCTCCCTTTTGTCCATGTTACCTCCCCTTTTGTCCATGTTACCTCCCCTTTGTCCATGTTACCTCCCCTTTTGTCCATGTTACCTCCCCTTTTGTCCATGTTACCGCCCCCTTTGTCCATGTTACCTCCCCTTTGTCCATGTTACCTCCCCTTTGTCCATGTTACCTCCCCTTTTGTCCATGTTACCGCCCCCTTTGTCCATGTTACCTCCCCTTTGTCCATGTTACCTCCCCTTTGTCCATGTTACCTCCCCCTTTGTCCATGTTACCTCCCCCTTGTCCATGTTACCTCCCCCTTTGTCCATGTTACCTCCCCTTTTGTCCATGTTACCTCCCCTTTTGTCCATCCCCTTTGTCCATGTTACCTCCCCTTTTGTCCATGTTACCTCCCCCTTTGTCCATGTTACCTCCCCCTTTGTCCATGTTACCTCCCTTTTGTCCATGTTACCTCCCCTTTTGTCCATTTTACCTCCCCTTTGTCCATGTTACCTCCCCCTTTGTTCATGTTACCTCCCCCTTTGTCTTTATATGCTCCACACAACCAGGCTCTGCCCCAAGTGGAGGGTCACGCTGAAGCCTCAGTGGAGAGTCTCTGCTCAATGTCCTCCCACTGCACTTCAGCAGTGGTCTCAAATGTTGATCTTCTCCCATGACCACGTCCAGCAGGAGCCCCTCCCCTCCACAGTTCGATCTGCATTATACATATTGTCAATATTCATACATGAAACTCCATTGTTTGAATCACATGGTCTCGTGGTCTGAGTGATTCTTTTTCGTCTTCTTTGGGTCCAGATAGATTGTGTGACAATGGACAGTGTCCTCTTTTCCTTCTTCGTCCTGCTTATGGCAGCTTAGAGCAGGCGTGTGTCTCGCAGATACAAGCCTGTGTCCAGGGTGTTGGTGGAGGGTGCGGGCAGTGGTCAGGGTGTGGTTGGTCTTCTCCAGTGTCCAGTCCACAGGAGGAGCAGTGACCCTCTCTGGTGCCGGGGCCCTGGAGCCTGGCGTGCTGCAGTGGGATCTCAGAGCGAGGGAGATAGTGACAAAACAAACAAAAGAGTGAGTGGAGTGTGAGATGCTGAATCCTGTCCAGTCGTCTTTGTTTCTATTTATTCAAATTAAAGCTTTTGTTGGTTTGTTTGATTAATTCAGTCTATTTCAGGTCTCTCTCATTTGTATTTTCAGAATGTTTGCATTTGAAGAAAATCTATTATTCTTAAAAGGGACACTATGCAATTTGTTGAGGCAATAAACAGATTTTATGAGAAAAATGAATAATAATAATAATAGTCATAATTTAATTAAATTTAAAATTAAAATCCGGTGGCAGCCCTTAGATCAGTGGTCCCCAAACTTTTTGACTCAAGGGCCACATTGGGTTCTAACATTTGGCCGAGGGGCGGGGCCAGGAGAGGGGCGGGGCCAGGAAAATATGGTGTGTTTGTGTGAACGAATGAATTACTATAAATGACACGCAAGATTTGACCTGTAACTTGTAACAAAGCAACAAATGCATTAAATAATGATTAATTATCTACTGTCTTCTACTGTCCACAAGAGTCTTCTACTGTCCACAAGAGTCTTCTACTGTCCACAAGAGTCTTCTACTGTCCACAAGAGTCTTCTACTGTCCACAAGAGTCTTCTACTGTCCACAAGAGTCTTCTTCTGTCCACAAGAGTCTTCTACTGTCCACAAGAGTCTTCTTCTACTGTCCACAAGAGTCTTCTTCTACTGTCCACAAGAGTCTTCTACTGTCCACAAGAGTCTTCTTCTACTGTCCACAAGAGTCTTCTTCTACTGTCCACAAGAGTCTTCTTCTACTGTCCTCAAGAGTCTTCTACTGTCCACAAGAGTCTTCTTCTACTGTCCACAAGAGTCTTCTTCTACTGTCCACAAGAGTCTTCTTCTACTGTCCTCAAGAGTCTTCTACTGTCCACAAGAGTCTTCTACTGTCCACAAGACTCTTCTACTGTCCACAAGAGTCTTCTTCTACTGTCCACAAGAGTCTTCTTCTACTGTCCACAAGAGTCTTCTACTGTCCACAAGAGTCTTCTTCTACTGTCCACAAGAGTCTTCTTCTACTGTCCACAAGAGTCTTCTACTGTCCACAAGACTCTTCTACTGTCCACAAGACTCTTCTACTGTCCACAAGAGTCTTCTACTGTCCACAAGAGTCTTCTTCTACTGTCCACAAGAGTCTTCTACTGTCCACAAGAGTCTTCTTCTACTGTCCACAAGAGTCTTCTACTGTCCACAAGACTCTTCTACTGTCCACAAGAGTCTTCTACTGTCCACAAGAGTCTTCTACTGTCCACAAGAGTCTTCTACTGTCCACAAGAGTCTTCTACTGTCCACAAGAGTCTTCTTCTACTGTCCACAAGAGTCTTCTTCTACTGTCCACAAGAGCCTTCTACTGTCCACAAGAGTCTTCTACTGTCCACAAGAGTCTTCTACTGTCCACAAGACTCTTCTACTGTCCACAAGAGTCAAGAGTCTTCTACTGTCCACAAGACTCTTCTACTGTCCACAAGACTCTTCTACTGTCCACAAGAGTCTTCTACTGTCCACAAGACTCTTCTACTGTCCACAAGACTCTTCTACTGTCGTCTTCTACTGTCCACAAGAGTCTTCTACTGTCCACAAGACGCTTCTACTGTCCACAAGACTCTTCTACTGTCGTCTTCTACTGTCCACAAGACTCTTCTACTGTCCACAAGACTCTTCTACTGTCATCTTCTACTGTCCACAAGAGTCTTCTACTGTCCACAAGACGCTTCTACTGTCCACAAGACTCTTCTACTATCGTCTTCTACTGTCCACAAGAGTCTTCTACTGTCCACAAGAGTCTTATTTAGAGTCAAACACTTGCTCTTCCTGCTTGTTTGGCCCCGGTGGCCGTTTGTGGGGAATTTTATTTTCTGAGCGCAATAGGTTTTCTTGTGCGAGCAGCGCACTAAGTGCGAGCAGTGCGCAGCTGCGCAGGTGCAGCTTACAGGGAACAGTGCCATCTCTTGGGGAAATGTGGGCATTACAGGCCAAAGGTAAAATGAACGGCCACAGTATCGTGAGTTTGAATCCCGACTCCGACATTTGCTGCATGTCCTCCTTTCTCTCTCATCTTTCCCCTTCCTTTCGTTCTCATTCCATCTACTGTCTAATAAAGGCTACGGCAAAAAAAAAAGGAAAAAAAAATGATAATAATAATAATAATATATATATATATATATATATATATATATATATATATATATATATATATATATATATATATATATATATATTATATATATATATATATTTTATATATAACTTGGACAAGCTTGGCGGGCCGGATTGAAAGGCCCAACGGGCCGGATGTGGCCCGCGGGCCGTAGTTTGGGGACCACTGCCTTAAACTCAAGAACTCATTTATTAATTCATTCTAAACACTTTCCCCTAAATTCTAAGCATTACTGGCGTCTCGGACATCTGTACATATCTCTTTAGGGGCCTTTAGGGGTCGTGTGAAACAGGCCAAACCCTGTTTCACTCGACCCAGAAGACGCCCCGCCGGGTCCAGGGTCCTGTTCGTGACGCCAAAATTGTTGTGGAAATATCTGCAAACAATGACCAAAAAAGGATGAAGCGGAACAGTTTGTCTTTCTCAAAAGGTGGATCTTTATTTACTCGTGCACAGTAAATAGCCACTGTCCCTGACAATGACACTAGACATGCTTTTATTTGGAGAGGATGTGGCAGCAGGAGGAACACTGTTGGAGAGGATGTGGCAGCAGGAGGCAGACTGTTGTCGAGGATGTGGCAGCAGGAGGAACACTGTTGGAGAGGATGTGGCAGCAGGAGGCAGACTGTTGGAGAGGATGTGGCAGCAGGAGGAACACTGTTGGAGAGGATGTGGCAGCAGGAGGCAGACTGTTGGAGAGGATGTGGCAGCAGGAGGAACACTGTTGGAGAGGATGTGGCAGCAGGAGGCAGACTGTTGGAGAGGATGTGGCAGCAGGAGGAACACTGTTGGAGAGGATGTGGCAGCAGGAGGCAGACTGTTGGAGAGGATGTGGCAGCAGGAGGCAGACTGTTGGAGAGGATGTGGCAGCAGGAGGCAGACTGTTGGAGAGGATGTGGCAGCTGGAGGCAGACTGTTGAAGATGTGGCAGCAGGAGGCAGACTGTTGGAGAGGATGTGGCAGCAGGAGGCAGACTGTTGGAGCAGATGTGGCAGCAGGAGACAGACTGTTGGAGAGGATGTGGCAGCAGGAGGCAGACTGTTGGAGAGGATGTGGCAGCTGGAGGCAGACTGATGGAGAAGATGTGGCAGCAGGAGGCAGACTATTGGAGAGGATGTGGCAGCAGGAGGCAGACTGTTGTAGAGGATGTGGCAGCAGGAGGCAGATTTGGTGGAGAGGATGTGGCAGCAGGAGGCAGACAGTTGGAGAGGATGTGGCAGCAGGAGGCAGACTGTTGGAGAGGATGTGGCAGCAGGAGGAACACTGTTGGAGAGGATGTGGCAGCAGGAGGCAGACTGTTGGAGAGGATGTGGCAGCAGGAGGAACACTGTTGGAGAGGATGTGGCAGCAGGAGGCAGACTGTTGGAGAGGATGTGGCAGCAGGAGGAACACTGTTGAGGAGGATGTGGCAGCAGGAGGCAGACTGTTGGAGAGGATGTGGCAGCAGGAGGAACACTGTTGGAGAGGATGTGGCAGCAGGAGGCAGACTGTTGGAGAGGATGTGGCAGCAGGAGGAACACTGTTGGAGAGGAAGTGGCAGCAGGAGGCAGACTGTTGGAGAGGATGTGGCAGCAGGAGGAACACTGTTGGAGAGGATGTGGCAGCAGGAGGCAGACTGTTGGAGAGGATGTGGCAGCAGGAGGAACACTGTTGGAGAGGATGTGGCAGCAGGAGGCAGACTGTTGGAGAGGATGTGGCAGCAGGAGGCAGACTGTTGGAGAGGATGTGGCAGCAGGAGGCAGACTGTTGAAGAGGATGTGGCAGCTGGAGGCAGACTGTTGAAGATGTGGCAGCAGGAGGCAGACTGTTGGAGAGGATGTGGCAGCAGGAGGCAGACTGTTGGAGCAGATGTGGCAGCAGGAGACAGACTGTTGGAGAGGATGTGGCAGCAGGAGGCAGACTGTTGGAGAGGATGTGGCAGCTGGAGGCAGACTGATGGAGAAGATGTGGCAGCAGGAGGCAGACTATTGGAGAGGATGTGGCAGCAGGAGGCAGACTGTTGTAGAGGATGTGGCAGCAGGAGGCAGATTTGTTGGAGAGGATGTGGCAGCAGGAGGCAGACTGTTGGAGAGGATGTGGCAGCAGGAGGCAGACTTGTTGGAGAGGATGTGGCAGTAGGAGACAGACTGTTGGAGAGGATGTGGCAGCAGGAGGCAGACTGTTGGAGAGGATTTGGCAGCAGGAGGCAGACTGTTGGAGAGGATGTGGCAGCAGGAGGCAGACTGTTGGAGAGGATGTGGCAGCAGGAGGCAGACTGTTGGAGAGGATGTGGCAGCAGGAGGAACACTGTTGGAGAGGATGTGGCAGCAGGAGGAACACTGTTGGAGAGGATGTGGCGGCAGGAGGCAGACTGTTGGAGAGGATGTGGCAGCAGGAGGCAGACTGTTGGAGAGGATGTGGCAGCAGGAGGCAGACTGTTGGAGAGGATGTGGCAGCTGGAGGCAGACTGATGGAGAAGATGTGGCAGCAGGAGGCAGACTGTTGGAGAGGATGTGGCAGCAGGAGGCAGACTGTTGGAGAAGATGTGGCAGCAGGAGGCAGACTGTTGGAGAGGATTTGGCAGCAGGAGGCAGACTGTTGGAGAGGATGTGGCAGCAGGAGGCAGACTGTTGGAGAGGATGTGACAGCAGGAAACAGACTGTTGGAGAGGATGTGGCAGCAGGAGGCAGACTGTTGGAGAAGATGTGGCAGCAGGAGGCAGACTGTTGGAGAGGATGTGGCAGCAGGAGGCAGACTGTTGGAGAGGATGTGGCAGCAGGAGGCAGACTGTTGGAGAGGATGTGGGAGCAGGAGGCAGACTGTTGGAGAGGATGTGACAGCAGGAGGCAGACTGTTGAAGATGTGGCAGCAGGAGGCAGACTGTTGGAGAGGATGTGGCAGCAGGAGACAGACTGTTGGAGAGGATGTGGCAGCAGGAGGCAGACTGTTGGAGAGGATGTGGCAGCAGGAGGCAGACTGTTGGAGAGGATGTGGCAGCAGGAGGCAGACTGTTGGAGAAGATGTGGCAGCAGGAGACAGACTGTTGGAGGATGTGGCAGCAGGAGGCAGACTATTGGAGAGGATGTGGCAGCAGGAGGCAGACTGTTGGAGAGGATGTGGCAGCAGGAGGCAGATTTGTTGGAGAGGATGTGGCAGCAGGAGGCAGACTGTTGGAGAGGATGTGGCAGCAAGAGGCAGACTTGTTGGAGAGGATGTGGCAGCAGGAGGCAGACTGTTGGAGAGGATGTGGCAGCAGGAGGCAGACTGTTGGAGAGGATGTGACAGCAGGAAACAGACTGTTGGAGAGGATGTGGCAGCAGGAGACAGACTGTTGGAGAGGATGTGGCAGCAGGAGGCAGACTGTTGGAGAGGATGTGGCAGCAGGAGGCAGACTGTTGGAGAGGATGTGGCAGCAGGAGGCAGACTGTTGGAGAAGATGTGGCAGCAGGAGGCAGACTGTTGGAGAAGATGTGGCAGCAGGAGGCAGACTGTTGGAGAGGATGTGGCAGCAGGAGGCAGACTGTTGGAGAGGATGTGGGAGCAGGAGGCAGACTGTTGGAGAGGATGTGACAGCAGGAGGCAGACTGTTGAAGATGTGGCAGCAGGAGGCAGACTGTTGGAGAGCATGTGGCAGCAGGAGGCAGACTGTTGGAGAGGATGTGGCAGCAGGAGACAGACTGTTGGAGAAGATGTGGCAGCAGGAGGCAGACTGTTGGAGAGGATGTGGCAGCAGGAGGCAGACTGTTGAAGATGTGGCAGCAGGAGGCAGACTGTTGGAGAGGATGTGGCAGCAGGAGGCAGACTGTTGGAGAGGATGTGGCAGCAGGGGACAGACTGTTGGAGAGGATGTGGCAGCAGGAGACAGACTATTGGAGAGGATGTGGCAGCAGGAGGCAGACTGTTGGAGAGGATGTGGCAGCAGGAGGCAGATTTGTTGGAGAGGATGTGGCAGCAGGAGGTAGACTGTTGGAGAGGATGTGACAGCAGGAGACAGACTGTTGGAGAGGATGTGGCAGCAGGAAACAGACTGTTGGAGAGGATGTGGCAGCAGGGGGCAGACTGTTGGAGAAGATGTGGCAGCAGGAGGCAGACTGTTGGAGAGGATATGGCAGCAGGAGGCAGACTGTTGGAGAAGATGTGGCAGCAGGAGGCAGACTGTTGGAGAGGATGTGGCAGCAGGAGGCAGACTGTTAGAGAGGATGTGGCAGCAGGAGGCAGACTGTTGGAGAAGATGTGGCAGCAGGAGGCAGACTGTTGGAGAGGATGTGGCAGCAGGAGGCAGACTGTTGGAGAAGATGTGGCAGCAGGAGGCAGACTGTTGGAGAGGATGTGGCAGCAGGAGGCAGACTGTTGGAGAAGATGTGGCAGCAGGAGGCAGACTGTTGGAGAAGATGTGGCAGCAGGAGGCAGACTGTTGGAGAGGATGTGGCAGCAGGAGGCAGACTGTTGGAGAGGATGTGGCAGCAGAAGGCAGACTGTTGGAGAGGATGTGGCAGCAGGAGACAAACTGTTGGAGAGGATGTGGCAGCAGGAGGCAGACTGTTGGAGAGGATGTGGCAGCAGGAGACAAACTGTTGGAGAGGATGTGGCAGCAGGAGGCAGACTGTTGGAGAGGATGTGGCAGCAGGAGGCAGACTGTTGGAGAGGATGTGGCAGCAGGAGGCAGACTGTTGGAGAAGATGTGGCAGCAGGAGGCAGACTGTTGGAGAAGATGTGGCAGCAGGAGGCAGACTGTTGGAGAGGATGTGGCAGCAGGAGGCAGACTGTTGGAGAGGATGTGGGAGCAGGAGGCAGACTGTTGGAGAGGATGTGACAGCAGGAGGCAGACTGTTGAAGATGTGGCAGCAGGAGGCAGACTGTTGGAGAGCATGTGGCAGCAGGAGGCAGACTCTTGGAGAGGATGTGGCAGCAGGAGACAGACTGTTGGAGAGGATGTGGCAGCAGGAGGCAGACTGTTGGAGAGGATGTGGCAGCAGGAGGCAGACTGTTGAAGATGTGGCAGCAGGAGGCAGACTGTTGGAGAGGATGTGGCAGCAGGAGGCAGACTGTTGGAGAGGATGTGGCAGCAGGGGACAGACTGTTGGAGAGGATGTGGCAGCAGGAGACAGACTATTGGAGAGGATGTGGCAGCAGGAGGCAGACTGTTGGAGAGGATGTGGCAGCAGGAGGCAGATTTGTTGGAGAGGATGTGGCAGCAGGAGGTAGACTGTTGGAGAGGATGTGACAGCAGGAGACAGACTGTTGGAGAGGATGTGGCAGCAGGAAACAGACTGTTGGAGAGGATGTGGCAGCAGGGGGCAGACTGTTGGAGAAGATGTGGCAGCAGGAGGCAGACTGTTGGAGAGGATATGGCAGCAGGAGGCAGACTGTTGGAGAAGATGTGGCAGCAGGAGGCAGACTGTTGGAGAGGATGTGGCAGCAGGAGGCAGACTGTTAGAGAGGATGTGGCAGCAGGAGGCAGACTGTTGGAGAAGATGTGGCAGCAGGAGGCAGACTGTTGGAGAGGATGTGGCAGCAGGAGGCAGACTGTTGGAGAAGATGTGGCAGCAGGAGGCAGACTGTTGGAGAGGATGTGGCAGCAGGAGGCAGACTGTTGGAGAAGATGTGGCAGCAGGAGGCAGCCTGTTGGAGAAGATGTGGCAGCAGGAGGCAGACTGTTGGAGAGGATGTGGCAGCAGGAGGCAGACTGTTGGAGAGGATGTGGCAGCAGAAGGCAGACTGTTGGAGAGGATGTGGCAGCAGGAGACAAACTGTTGGAGAGGATGTGGCAGCAGGAGGCAGACTGTTGGAGAGGATGTGGCAGCAGGAGACAAACTGTTGGAGAGGATGTGGCAGCAGGAGGCAGACAGTTGGAGAGGATGTGGCAGCAGGAGACAAACTGTTGGAGAGGATGTGGCAGCAGGAGACAAACTGTTGGAGAGGATGTGGCAGCAGGAGACAGACTGTTGGAGAGGATGTGGCAGCAGGAGACCAACTGTTGGAGAGGATGTGGCAGCAGGAGACAGACTGTTGGAGAGGATTTGGCAGCAGGAGGCAGACTTGTTGGAGAGGATGTGGCAGTAGGAGGCAGACTTGTTGGAGAGGATGTGGCAGCAGGAGACAGACTGTTGGAGAGGATGTGGCAGCAGGAGGCAGACTGTTGGAGAGGATGTGGCAGCAGGAGACAGACTGTTGGAGAGGATGTGGCAGCAGGAGGCCGACTGTTTGAGAGGATGTGGCAGCAGGAGGCAGACTGTTGGAGAGGATGTGACAGCAGGAGGCAGACTGTTGGAGAGGATGTGGCAGCAGGAGGCAGACTGTTGGAGAGGATGTGGCAGCTGGAGGCAGACTGTTGGAGAGGATGTGGCAGCAGGAGGCAGACTGTTGGAGAGGATGTGGCAGCAGGAGGCAGACTTGTTGGAGAGGATGTGGCAGCAGGAGGCAGACTGTTGGAGAGGATGTGGCAGCAGGAGGCAGACTGTTGGAGAGGATGTGGCAGCAGGAGACAGACTGTTGGAGAGGATGTGGCAGCAGGAGGCAGACTGTTGGAGAGGATTTGGCAGCAGGAGGCAGACTGTTGGAGAGGATTTGGCAGCAGGAGGCAGACTGTTGGAGAGGATGTGGCAGCAGGAGGCAGACTGTTGGAGAGGATGTGACAGCAGGAAACAGACTGTTGGAGAGGATGTGGCAGCAGGAGGCAGACTGTTGGAGAAGATGTGGCAGCAGGAGGCAGACTGTTGGAGAGGATGTGGCAGCAGGAGGCAGACTGTTGGAGAGGATGTGGCAGCAGGAGACAGACTGTTGGAGAGGATGTGGCAGCAGGAGGCAGACTGTTGGAGAGGATGTGGCAGCAGGAGGCAGACTGTTGGAGAGGATGTGGCAGCAGGAGGCAGACTGTTGGAGAAGATGTGGCAGCAGGAGGCAGACTGTTGGAGAAGATGTGGCAGCAGGAGGCAGACTGTTGGAGAGGATGTGGCAGCAGGAGGCAGACTGTTGGAGAGGATGTGGCAGCAGGAGACAAACTGTTGGAGAGGATGTGGCAGCAGGAGGCAGACAGTTGGAGAGGATGTGGCAGCAGGAGACAAACTGTTGGAGAGGATGTGGCAGCAGGAGACAAACTGTTGGAGAGGATGTGGCAGCAGGAGACAGACTGTTGGAGAGGATGTGGCAGCAGGAGACCAACTGTTGGAGAGGATGTGGCAGCAGGAGACAGACTGTTGGAGAGGATGTGGCAGCAGGAGGCAGACTTGTTGGAGAGGATGTGGCAGTAGGAGGCAGACTTGTTGGAGAGGATGTGGCAGCAGGAGACAGACTGTTGGAGAGGATGTGGCAGCAGGAGGCAGACTGTTGGAGAGGATGTGGCAGCAGGAGACAGACTGTTGGAGAGGATGTGGCAGCAGGAGGCCGACTGTTTGAGAGGATGTGGCAGCAGGAGGCAGACTGTTGGAGAGGATGTGACAGCAGGAGGCAGACTGTTGGAGAGGATGTGGCAGCAGGAGGCAGACTGTTGGAGAGGATGTGGCAGCTGGAGGCAGACTGTTGGAGAGGATGTGGCAGCAGGAGGCAGACTGTTGGAGAGGATGTGGCAGCAGGAGGCAGACTTGTTGGAGAGGATGTGGCAGCAGGAGGCAGACTGTTGGAGAGGATGTGGCAGCAGGAGGCAGACTGTTGGAGAGGATGTGGCAGCAGGAGACAGACTGTTGGAGAGGATGTGGCAGCAGGAGGCAGACTGTTGGAGAGGATTTGGCAGCAGGAGGCAGACTGTTGGAGAGGATTTGGCAGCAGGAGGCAGACTGTTGGAGAGGATGTGGCAGCAGGAGGCAGACTGTTGGAGAGGATGTGACAGCAGGAAACAGACTGTTGGAGAGGATGTGGCAGCAGGAGGCAGACTGTTGGAGAAGATGTGGCAGCAGGAGGCAGACTGTTGGAGAGGATGTGGCAGCAGGAGGCAGACTGTTGGAGAGGATGTGGCAGCAGGAGACAGACTGTTGGAGAGGATGTGGCAGCAGGAGGCAGACTGTTGGAGAGGATGTGGCAGCAGGAGGCAGACTGTTGGAGAGGATGTGGCAGCAGGAGGCAGACTGTTGGAGAAGATGTGGCAGCAGGAGGCAGACTGTTGGAGAAGATGTGGCAGCAGGAGGCAGACTGTTGGAGAGGATGTGGCAGCAGGAGGCAGACTGTTGGAGAGGATGTGGGAGCAGGAGGCAGACTGTTGGAGAGGATATGACAGCAGGAGGCAGACTGTTGAAGATGTGGCAGCAGGAGGCAGACTGTTGGAGAGCATGTGGCAGCAGGAGGCAGACTGTTGGAGAGGATGTGGCAGCAGGAGACAGACTGTTGGAGAGGATGTGGCAGCAGGAGGCAGACTGTTGGAGAGGATGTGGCAGCAGGAGGCAGACTGTTGAAGATGTGGCAGCAGGAGGCAGACTGTTGGAGAGGATGTGGCAGCAGGAGGCAGACTGTTGGAGAGGATGTGGCAGCAGGGGACAGACTGTTGGAGAGGATGTGGCAGCAGGAGACAGACTATTGGAGAGGATGTGGCAGCAGGAGGCAGACTGTTGGAGAGGATGTGGCAGCAGGAGGCAGATTTGTTGGAGAGGATGTGGCAGCAGGAGGTAGACTGTTGGAGAGGATGTGACAGCAGGAAACAGACTGTTGGAGAGGATGTGGCAGCAGGAGGCAGACTGTTGGAGAAGATGTGGCAGCAGGAGGCAGACTGTTGGAGAGGATGTGGCAGCAGGAGACAGACTGTTGGAGAGGATATGGCAGCAGGAGGCAGACTGTTTGAGAGGATGTGGCAGCAGGAGGCAGACTGTTGGAGAGGATGTGGCAGCAGGAGACAGACTGTTGGAGAGGATGTGGCAGCAGGAGGCAGACTGTTTGAGAGGATGTGACAGCAGGAGGCAGACTGTTGGAGAGGATGTGGCAGCAGGAGGCAGACTGTTGGAGAGGATGTGACAGCAGGAGGCAGACTGTTGGAGAGGATGTGGCAGCAGGAGGCAGACTGTTGGAGAGGATGTGGCAGCAGGAGACGGACTGTTGGAGAAGATGTGGCAGCAGGAGGCAGACTGTTGGAGAGGATGTGGCAGCAGGAGGCTGACTGTTGGAGAGGATGTGGCAGCTGGAGGCAGACTGTTGGAGAAGATGTGGCAGCAGGAGGCAGACTGTTGGAGAGGATGTGGCAGCAGGAGGCAGACTGTTGGAGAGGATGTGGCAGCAGGAGGCAGACTGTTGGAGAGGATGTGGCAGCAGGAGGCAGACTGTTGGAGAAGATGTGGCAGCAGGAGGCAGACTGTTGGAGAAGATGTGGCAGCAGGAGGCAGACTGTTGGAGAGGATGTGGCAGCAGGAGGCAGACTGTTGGAGAGGATGTGGCAGCAGAAGGCAGACTGTTGGAGAGGATGTGGCAGAAGGAGACAAACTGTTGGAGAGGATGTGGCAGCAGGAGGCAGACAGTTGGAGAGGATGTGGCAGCAGGAGACAAACTGTTGCAGAGGATGTGGCAGCAGGAGACAAACTGTTGGAGAGGATGTGGCAGCAGGAGGCAGACTGTTGGAGAGGATGTGGCAGCAGAAGAAAGACTGTTGGAGAGGATGTGGCAGCAGGAGACCAACTGTTGGAGAGGATGTGGCAGCAGGAGACAGACTGTTGGAGAGGATGTGGCAGCAGGAGGCAGACTTGTTGGAGAGGATGTGGCAGCAGGAGGCAGACTTGTTGGAGAGGATGTGGCAGCAGGAGACAGACTGTTGGAGAGGATGTGGCAGCAGGAGGCAGACTGTTGGAGAGGATGTGGCAGCAGGAGGCAGACTGTTGGAGAGGATGTGGCAGCAGGAGACAGACTATTGGAGAGGATGTGGCAGCAGGAGGCAGACTGTCGGAGAGGATGTGGCAGCAGGAGACAGACTGTCGGAGAGGATGTGGCAGCAGGAGGCAGACTGTTGGAGAAGATGTGGCAGCAGGAGGCAGACTGTTGGAGAGGATGTGGCAGCAGGAGGCAGACTGTTGGAGAGGATGTGGCAGCAGGAGGCAGACTGTTGGAGAGGATGTGGCAGCAGGAGGCAGACTGTTGGAGAGGATGTGGCAGCAGGAGGCAGACTGTTGGAGAGGATGTGGCAGCAGGAGACAGACTGTTGGAGAGGATGTGGCAGCAGGAGACAGACTATTGGAGAGGATGTGGCAGCAGGAGGCAGACTGTTGGAGAGGATGTGGCAGCAGGAGGCAGATTTGTTGGAGAGGATGTGGCAGCAGGAGGTAGACTGTTGGAGAGGATGTGACAGCAGGAGACAGACTGTTGGAGAGGATGTGGCAGCAGGAGGCACTGTTGGAGAGGATGTGGCAGCAGGAGGCAGACTGTTGGAGAGGATGTGACAGCAGGAAACAGACTGTTGGAGAGGATGTGGCAGCAGGAGGCAGACTGTTGGAGAAGATGTGGCAGCAGGAGGCAGACTGTTGGAGAGGATATGGCAGCAGGAGGCAGACTGTTGGAGAGGATGTGGCAGCAGGAGGCAGACTGTTGGAGAGGATGTGGCAGCAGGAGGCAGACTGTTGGAGAGGATGTGGCAGCAGGAGGCAGACTGTTTGAGAGGATGTGGCAGCAGGAGGCAGACTGTTGGAGAGGATGTGGCAGCAGGAGGCAGACTGTTGGAGAGGATGTGGCAGCAGGAGGCAGACTGTTGGAGAAGATGTGGCAGCAGGAGGCAGACTGTTGGAGAGGATGTGGCAGCAGGAGGCAGACTGTTGGAGAATATGTGGCAGCAGGAGGCAGACTTGGAGAAGATGTTGCAGCAGGAGGCAGACTGTTGGAGAGGATGTGGCAGCAGGAGGCAGACTGTTTGAGAGGATGTGGCAGCAGGAGGCAGACAGTTGGAGAGGATGTGGCAGCAGGAGACAAACTGTTGGAGAGGATGTGGCAGCAGGAGACAAACTGTTGGAGAGGATGTGGCAGCAGGAGGCAGACTGTTGGAGAGGATGTGGCAGCAGGAGGCAGACTTGTTGGAGAGGATGTGGCAGCAGGAGGCAGACTTGTTGGAGAGGATGTGGCAGCAGGAGACAGACTGTTGGAGAGGATGTGGCAGCAGGAGACAGACTGTTGGAGAGGATGTGGCAGCAGGAGACAAACTGTTGGAGAGGATGTGGCAGCAGGAGACAGACTGTTGGAGAGGATGTGGCAGCAGGAGACCAACTGTTGGAGAGGATGTGGCAGCAGGAGACAGACTGTTGGAGAGGATGTGGCAGCAGGAGGCAGACTTGTTGGAGAGGATGTGGCAGTAGGAGGCAGACTTGTTGGAGAGGATGTGGCAGCAGGAGGCAGACTGTTGGAGAGGATGTGACAGCAGGAGGCAGACTGTTGGAGAGGATGTGGCAGCAGGAGGCAGACTGTTGGAGAGGATGTGGCAGCTGGAGGCAGACTGTTGGAGAGGATGTGGCAGCAGGAGGCAGACTGTTGGAGAGGATGTGGCAGCAGGAGGCAGACTTGTTGGAGAGGATGTGGCAGCAGGAGGCAGACTGTTGGAGAGGATGTGGCAGCAGGAGGCAGACTGTTGGAGAGGATGTGGCAGCAGGAGACAGACTGTTGGAGAGGATGTGGCAGCAGGAGGCAGACTGTTGGAGAGGATTTGGCAGCAGGAGGCAGACTGTTGGAGAGGATTTGGCAGCAGGAGGCAGACTGTTGGAGAGGATGTGGCAGCAGGAGGCAGACTGTTGGAGAGGATGTGACAGCAGGAAACAGACTGTTGGAGAGGATGTGGCAGCAGGAGGCAGACTGTTGGAGAAGATGTGGCAGCAGGAGGCAGACTGTTGGAGAGGATGTGGCAGCAGGAGGCAGACTGTTGGAGAGGATGTGGCAGCAGGAGACAGACTGTTGGAGAGGATGTGGCAGCAGGAGGCAGACTGTTGGAGAGGATGTGGCAGCAGGGGGCAGACTGTTGGAGAGGATGTGGCAGCAGGAGGCAGACTGTTGGAGAAGATGTGGCAGCAGGAGGCAGACTGTTGGAGAAGATGTGGCAGCAGGAGGCAGACTGTTGGAGAGGATGTGGCAGCAGGAGGCAGACTGTTGGAGAGGATGTGGGAGCAGGAGGCAGACTGTTGGAGAGGATATGACAGCAGGAGGCAGACTGTTGAAGATGTGGCAGCAGGAGGCAGACTGTTGGAGAGCATGTGGCAGCAGGAGGCAGACTGTTGGAGAGGATGTGGCAGCAGGAGACAGACTGTTGGAGAGGATGTGGCAGCAGGAGGCAGACTGTTGGAGAGGATGTGGCAGCAGGAGGCAGACTGTTGAAGATGTGGCAGCAGGAGGCAGACTGTTGGAGAGGATGTGGCAGCAGGAGGCAGACTGTTGGAGAGGATGTGGCAGCAGGGGACAGACTGTTGGAGAGGATGTGGCAGCAGGAGACAGACTATTGGAGAGGATGTGGCAGCAGGAGGCAGACTGTTGGAGAGGATGTGGCAGCAGGAGGCAGATTTGTTGGAGAGGATGTGGCAGCAGGAGGTAGACTGTTGGAGAGGATGTGGCAGCAGGAGGCAGACTGTTGGAGAGGATGTGGCAGCAGGAGGCAGACTGTTGGAGAAGATGTGGCAGCAGGAGGCAGACTGTTGGAGAAGATGTGGCAGCAGGAGGCAGACTGTTGGAGAGGATGTGGCAGCAGGAGGCAGACTGTTGGAGAGGATGTGGCAGCAGAAGGCAGACTGTTGGAGAGGATGTGGCAGAAGGAGACAAACTGTTGGAGAGGATGTGGCAGCAGGAGGCAGACAGTTGGAGAGGATGTGGCAGCAGGAGACAAACTGTTGCAGAGGATGTGGCAGCAGGAGACAAACTGTTGGAGAGGATGTGGCAGCAGGAGGCAGACTGTTGGAGAGGATGTGGCAGCAGAAGAAAGACTGTTGGAGAGGATGTGGCAGCAGGAGACCAACTGTTGGAGAGGATGTGGCAGCAGGAGACAGACTGTTGGAGAGGATGTGGCAGCAGGAGGCAGACTTGTTGGAGAGGATGTGGCAGCAGGAGGCAGACTTGTTGGAGAGGATGTGGCAGCAGGAGACAGACTGTTGGAGAGGATGTGGCAGCAGGAGGCAGACTGTTGGAGAGGATGTGGCAGCAGGAGGCAGACTGTTGGAGAGGATGTGGCAGCAGGAGACAGACTATTGGAGAGGATGTGGCAGCAGGAGGCAGACTGTTGGAGAGGATGTGGCAGCAGGAGACAGACTGTCGGAGAGGATGTGGCAGCAGGAGGCAGACTGTTGGAGAAGATGTGGCAGCAGGAGGCAGACTGTTGGAGAGGATGTGGCAGCAGGAGGCAGACTGTTGGAGAGGATGTGGCAGCAGGAGGCAGACTGTTGGAGAGGATGTGGCAGCAGGAGGCAGACTGTTGGAGAGGATGTGGCAGCAGGAGGCAGACTGTTGGAGAGGATGTGGCAGCAGGAGACAGACTGTTGGAGAGGATGTGGCAGCAGGAGACAGACTATTGGAGAGGATGTGGCAGCAGGAGGCAGACTGTTGGAGAGGATGTGGCAGCAGGAGGCAGATTTGTTGGAGAGGATGTGGCAGCAGGAGGTAGACTGTTGGAGAGGATGTGACAGCAGGAGACAGACTGTTGGAGAGGATGTGGCAGCAGGAGGCACTGTTGGAGAGGATGTGGCAGCAGGAGGCAGACTGTTGGAGAGGATGTGACAGCAGGAAACAGACTGTTGGAGAGGATGTGGCAGCAGGAGGCAGACTGTTGGAGAAGATGTGGCAGCAGGAGGCAGACTGTTGGAGAGGATATGGCAGCAGGAGGCAGACTGTTGGAGAGGATGTGGCAGCAGGAGGCAGACTGTTGGAGAGGATGTGGCAGCAGGAGGCAGACTGTTGGAGAGGATGTGGCAGCAGGAGGCAGACTGTTTGAGAGGATGTGGCAGCAGGAGGCAGACTGTTGGAGAGGATGTGGCAGCAGGAGGCAGACTGTTGGAGAGGATGTGGCAGCAGGAGGCAGACTGTTGGAGAAGATGTGGCAGCAGGAGGCAGACTGTTGGAGAGGATGTGGCAGCAGGAGGCAGACTGTTGGAGAATATGTGGCAGCAGGAGGCAGACTGTTGGAGAAGATGTTGCAGCAGGAGGCAGACTGTTGGAGAGGATGTGGCAGCAGGAGGCAGACTGTTTGAGAGGATGTGGCAGCAGGAGGCAGACAGTTGGAGAGGATGTGGCAGCAGGAGACAAACTGTTGGAGAGGATGTGGCAGCAGGAGACAAACTGTTGGAGAGGATGTGGCAGCAGGAGGCAGACTGTTGGAGAGGATGTGGCAGCAGGAGGCAGACTTGTTGGAGAGGATGTGGCAGCAGGAGGCAGACTTGTTGGAGAGGATGTGGCAGCAGGAGACAGACTGTTGGAGAGGATGTGGCAGCAGGAGACAGACTGTTGGAGAGGATGTGGCAGCAGGAGGCAGACTGTTGGAGAGGATGTGGCAGCAGGAGACAGACTTGTTGGAGAGGATGTGGCAGCAGGAGGCAGACTTGTTGGAGAGGATGTGGCAGCAGGAGACAGACTGTTGGAGAAGATGTGGCAGCAGGAGGCAGACTGTTGGAGAAGATGTGGCAGCAGGAGGCAGACTGTTGGAGAAGATGTGGCAGCAGGAGGCAGACTGTTGGAGAAGATGTGGCAGCAGGAGGCAGACTGTTGGAGAGGATGTGGCAGCAGGAGGCAGACTGTTGGAGAGGATGTGGCAGCAGGAGGCAGACTGTTGGAGAAGATGTGGCAGCAGGAGGCAGACTGTTGGAGAGGATGTGGCAGCAGGAGGCAGACTGTTGGAGAGGATGTGGCAGCAGAAGGCAGACTGTTGGAGAGGATGTGGCAGCAGGAGACAAACTGTTGGAGAGGATGTGGCAGCAGGAGGCAGACTGTTGGAGAGGATGTGGCAGCAGGAGACAAACTGTTGGAGAGGATGTGGCAGCAGGAGGCAGACAGTTGGAGAGGATGTGGCAGCAGGAGACAAACTGTTGGAGAGGATGTGGCAGCAGGAGACAAACTGTTGCAGAGGATGTGGCAGCAGGAGGCAGACTGTTGGAGAGGATGTGGCAGCAGGAGACAGACTGTTGGAGAGGATGTGGCAGCAGGAGACCAACTGTTGGAGAGGATGTGGCAGCAGGAGACAGACTGTTGGAGAGGATGTGGCAGCAGGAGGCAGACTTGTTGGAGAGGATGTGGCAGCAGGAGGCAGACTTGTTGGAGAGGATGTGGCAGCAGGAGACAGACTGTTGGAGAGGATGTGACAGCAGGAGACAGACTGTTGGAGAGGATGTGGCAGCAGGAGGCAGAGGACTCGGGACTCTGTATTTGGGCCTCAGAACTCCTGCCATGGACACAATCATTGGATACCTTTGGAACATACTCCCGGCAGCAGGGAAAAGGTCATCACATACGACCTTCAGAATCATTCATCCCAGAGAGCACAATCGTTTTTGTGAAAGAACCAAGTGCTAACCACTCTGCCACTGCCCTTTGTGGTCACATGTCATAATCACACAGAAACAGATGTAAAATGTCAAGCGTTTTATTTCACTGAACAGCGACTTAAAAAGGCCTTTATGTCATTTACAGAAGTATATACACAATATTCAAACATTTAAGACGAAATGGTCCAAACCCAGTCCTTGTCCCGGTCCTGTTCCAGTCCTGGTCCTGGTCCTGGTCCAAACCCAGTCCTTGTCCCGGTCCTGGTCCAGTCCTGTTCCTGGTCCGTCACAGTCATAATTGTCGTGTTTAAGAGATTCGACTGGAAGATCAGGGACAAAATGATAAAAAGTCGGTTTAAACATTGTTAAAATCAATTTTGGTCCTAAATAAAAGTACAACATTCAGAGACCTGGTTCAGACCCGGTGTAGACCCGGTGTAGACCCGGTTCAGACCCGGTGTAGACCCGGTGTAGACCCGGTGTAGACCCGGTGTAGACCCGGTGTAGACCCGGTTTAGACCCGGTTTAGACGAGTCCAGGATTTATAAATGAAACTCTAAAATTCCGATTAAGTTTCAGTTCATTCTTTTGGTCAAATTTTGGTTGGATCTTTTCTGTGAGGCACTTTTTCTCTTTGGTTGTTGTTGTTGTTGTTGTGGGCGGGGCTGTGTTTGGCACAGGGGGAGGGGCTTGCTGCTTGGGGCCTAAAGCAGGATCAAAGTCACATTCTCCAGTCCAGGACATTCAGTTTGACCAAGAACAAAAGGTAAAAGGAAACAATCGAAATAAAATGGCACCAAAAGAATGTTTGGGCACAAAATATCAGAGTCAGGAATGTTCATCAGAGCTGCCACTCAGACCCGGACCGGACCCGGCCCGGACCCAATGGGTCTAATTCATATTGTAGTGACATTCAAACACACGCTTCATCTACAGGAACAAGGCGTGGCAGCTCAAGGGGAGGGGCCTGCACGGAGGGGGAGGGGCCTGCGCACAGGGGAAACACTGTTTTGTCTTATTTTGGTCCTAAATGAAAACGTGGACTGAATCAAAGATCCCGTAGTAAAGGGGCACCACGTAACTTTTCTGCTGGAGGTTCTGCATCTGCTCGTCGCCATGGAGATGTTGTCACTTTGAGACTGTTCCACACAGAGCTCGTGATGGGCATTTGTTTTGTTTAATTAAAACTGGAATACGAGAAACACAAATGTTCCAAACGCCACTTTAAAGTCTCAGGTTCTGTTTGTCTGACTCCGTTTGGTGGGAGGGCATCTGTGCTAAAGATGTATCACAGTTTCACTTCTGTTAAGGTGCAGTTTGTGACGAGGAATCAGAGTTTAAAATGACAGGAAGTGGAGCTGAATCCTCTGTGACGTCATCAGTGTGACGTCATCAGTGTGATGTCACACTGATGATGTCATCAGTGTGACGTCATACTGATGATGTCATCAGTGTGACGTCATCATTGTGACGTCATCAGTGTGACGTCATCAGTGTGACGTCATCAGTGTGACGTCACACTGATGATGTCATCAGTGTGACGTCATCAGTGTGACGTCATCAGTGTGACGTCATCAGTGTGACGTCATCAGTGTGACATCATCAGTGTGACGCCATCAGTGTGACGCCATCAGTGTGACGCCATCAGTGTGACGTCATCAGTGTGACGTCATCAGTGTGACGTCATCAGTGTGACGTCATCAGTGTGACGTCATCAGTGTGATGTCATCCGTGTGACGTCATCAGTGTGATGTCATCAGTGTGCGACACATGGTTGGACTAAATAAAGGTGTTTTATGGTCTTATTGTGTGTCATTGATGTGGAGTTTGTCTTGTTTACAGTCTGGTTGCTATGGTAACAGCTGTGGAATGACCTCTGTCATTTGTGCTCACGTCCAACCAGGAAGTACAATTACAAACTTTACACAAATAAAATACTTGACTGAAATATACTTGTGTTTAGTGTGTTTTAGTCACGTGTCATTAACAACAGGCAACGTCTCCATAGCAACGAGCACCAGAAAAGCTCCGCAGTGCAGCTTTTGTGACAGAATGTTCAAAGTTCCAGAGGCAAAAAAGTCTGACATTTAAATACAAATGTTTTTGTTCTTTCACTTTTAAAGAGTTTGGATTAAATATCAAAAGAAATGTGACTCTGATAAAGTGACAAACACAAACAGCTTCAGAAACGTCTTTTGTCCTGGAATAAAACGACAAAAATAAATAGCCCAAAACACGTCTGAAATAATGAGGAATGTGGCTTTTTAAAAGTTCTAATCAGTTTAAAACTCGGGACATGGTTTTGTTCTGTCGTGCGTTTGTCCCGAAACCCCAGAATAATAATAATCCCATATATTTATACATTTATAAAATACAGAAGCAAAAGAAGCAAAGTCAAAGAGTAAATGTAACGGCGTTTGTACACGAGGAGTCAAGAAAATATCAACAATATTACAAAATATTCACCAAGGCAACGCTTCAGTCCAGAACCAGCTCCAGCTCCAGCTCCGAGTCCAGGTCCAGGTCCAGGTCCAGGTCCAGGTCTGAGTCCAGGTCCAGGTCCAGGTCCAGGTCCAGGTCCAGGTCCAGGTCCAGGTCCAGGTCTGAGTCCAGGTCCAGGTCTGAGTCCAGGTCCAGGTCCGAGTCCAGGTCCGAGTCCAGGTCCAGGTCCAGGTCCAGGTCCAGGTCCAGGTCCAGGTCTGAGTCCAGGTCCAGGTCCGAGTCCAGGTCCAGGTCCAGGTCTGAGTCCAGGTCCAGGTCCGAGTCCAGGTCCAGGTCCAGGTCTGAGTCCAGGTCCAGGTCCAGGTCCAGGTCCAGGTCCGAGTCCAGGTCCGAGTACAGGTCCGAGTCCAGGTCCAGGTCCGAGTCCAGGTCCGAGACCAGGTCCAGGTCAGGTCCAGGTCCGAGTTCAGGTCCAGGTCCAGGTCCAGGTCCGAGTCCAGGTCCAGGTCCGAGTCCAGGTCCAGGTCCAGGTCCAGGTCCAGGTCCAGGTCCAGGTCCAGGTCCAGGTCCAGGTCCGAGTCCAGGTCCAGGTCCAGGTCCAGGTCCGAGTTCAGGTCCGAGTTCAGGTCCGAGTCCAGGTCCAGGTCCAGGTCCAGGTCCGAGTCCAGGTCCAGGTCCAGGTCCAGGTCCGAGTCCAGGTCCAGGTCCGGGTCCAGGTCCGAGTCCAGGTCCAGGTCCAGGTCCGAGTCCAGGTCCAGGTCAGGTCCAGGTCCGAGTTCAGGTCCAGGTCCAGGTCCGAGTCCGAGTCCAGGTCCAGGTCCAGGTCCGAGTCCAGGTCCAGGTCCGAGTCCAGGTCCAGGTCCGAGACCAGGTCCAGGTCCAGGTCCAGGTCCAGGTCCAGGTCCAGGTCCGAGTCCAGGTCCGAGTCAGAGTCCAGGTCCGAGTCCAGGTCCTGGTCCGGGTTTCAGTCTCATCCTGGTTTAGATCCTGGTCTGGACCCGGACTCTGGACCACTTTGTGTCCGGATGATCCCGGTCTGGACTTGGTGCGAGGATGTTCCACAGAAAAGGGTCCAGTGAACGTGTGGAAGTTGTGTAGTAGTAATATTATAAGTATTTGTGGAGTATTTTTGGAGTATCTGTGGAGTATCTGTGGAGTATCTGTGGAGTATCTGGAGTATCTGTGGAGTATCTGGACTGTCTGAAGTATCTGTGGAGTATCTGAAGTATCTGTGGAGTATCTGGAGTATCTGTGGAGTATCTGGAGTATCTGGAGTATCCGTGGAGTATCTGGACTGTCTGAAGTATCTGTGGAGTATCTGGAGTATCTGGAGTTCTATTTGAAGTTGGCGTAGTCGGAGAAGGCGTCGATGTACTCCTGAACCACTTTGTAGCAGAACTCGTACTGCTCCTGAAACACAGAGGAGCAGATGAAGTGGAAGGTGTGGAACATCTGGAGCAGGAGCAGGTTCTCACCAGTGTCTGGACCATGTGGGGCCTCTGCAGGCGCAGGCTCTTCACCGTCTGGAACACGTCCAGGATCCCCTCAGCTTTCACCCGCTCCAGCACTGTGCTGAGAGCGCAGAACGTCCCTGTCCTGCCGGCTCCAGCGCTAGAACCAGAGGAGAACCAGAGGAGAACCAGAGGAGAACGTCAGGAGAACGTCAGGAGAACGTCAGGAGAACGTCAGGAGAACGTCAGGGGAACGTCAGAGGAACATCAGGAAAACGTCAGAGGAACGTCAGGAAAACGTCAGGAAAACGTCAGGAAAACGTCAGGAAAACGTCAGGAAAACGTCAGGAAAACGTCAGGAAAACGTCAGGAGCACGTCAGGACATCAGAGGAACGTTTTTCCACTGATGCCAACTTATATGTCGAGCCTAAACAACATAAAGCTAGCAAAGCTAGCTAGCAACAGCGGTTTCCCGTTTATGGCCACACGCTAGCTTTAGCCACGCTCCTCACACACACTAGCTTTAGCCACGCTCCTCACACACACTAGCTTTAGCCACGCTCCTCACACACACTAGCTTTAGCCACGCCCCTCACACTCACTAGCTTTAGCCACGCCCCTCACAGGCACTAGCTTTAGCCACGCCCCTCACACACACTAGCTTTAGCCACGCTCCTCACACACACTAGCTTTAGCCACGCTCCTCACACACACTAGCTTTAGCCACGCCCCTCACAGGCACTAGCTTTAGCCACGCCCCTCACACTCACTAGCTTTAGCCACGCCCCTCACAGGCACTAGCTTTAGCCACGCCCCTCACACACACTAGCTTTAGCCACGCCCCTCACGCACACTAGCTTTAGCCACGCCCCTCACGCACACTAGCTTTAGCCACGCCCCTCACACACACTAGCTTTAGCCACGCCCTTCACACACACTAGCTTTAGCCACGCCCCTCACACACACTAGCTTTAGCCACGCCCCTCACGCACACTAGCTTTAGCCACGCCCCTCACACACACTAGCTTTAGCCACGCCCCTCACACACACTAGCTTTAGCCACGCCCCTCACACACTAGCTTTAGCCACGCCCCTCACGCACACTAGCTTTAGCCACGCCCCTCACGCACACTAGCTTTAGCCACGCCCCTCACACACACTAGCTTTAGCCACGCCCCTCACGCACACTAGCTTTAGCCACGCCCCTCACACACACTAGCTTTAGCCACGCCCCTCACGCACACACACACACTGGAAGTACTAAATGTCTTTTTGTGACTTGCTCAGATCGACCTCAGGAGGATTTAGGTCAGATTTATGAAGGAAACACTGTAACAGAACAGGGTATTTGCAGTACACAGTGAAAGGTTGGTGGTAGTATTTGTAGTATTAGTACCTGCAGTGCACTGTGATTGGATGGTTGCCTGACTGCTGCTGTTGTTTCTGAACGGCGGCGATGATGTTAATCATTCCTTTTCCGTCGGTCGGGATTCCGATCTCAGGCCAACCGTGAAAGTGGAACTGCCGCACCGCTCGAGCCTTGTTCTCCTGCAAAGCCACGTTTAAAACAAAAACGTTTTAACCCGGCAACATCTGAGACTGACCTCTGAACTTTAGACTAATCCAAGGACCTCATTCATGTGAGTCAGAACACTGTGACACCACGGTGACACCATCACAGTGAGTTTAGCCTTCGCCGCTGGCTCTTTAGTCGCCTCCTGCTGGTGCAGTGTCCGTGTAGTGTGGGTGTAGTGCTGGTGTAGTGTCGGTGCAGTGTGGGTGTAGTGCTGGTGCAGTGTCAGTGCAGTGCTGGTGTAGTGTCGGTACAGTGTGGGTGTAGTGCTGGTGTAGTGTCGGTGCAGTGTGGGTGCAGTGTGGGTGTAGTGCTGGTGCAGTGTCAGTGCAGTGTCGGTGTAGTGCTGGTGTAGTGTCGGTGCAGTGTGGGTGTAGTGCTGGTGCAGTGTCAGTGCAGTGTCGGTGTAGTGCTGGTGCAGTGTTGGTGCAGTGTTGGTGTAGTGCTGGTGTAGTGCTGGTGTATTGCTGGTGCAGTGTTGGTGCAGTGTGGGTGTAGTGCTGGTGTAGTGCTGGTGTAGTGTGGGTGTAGTGCTGGTGCAGTGTCAGTGCAGTGTTGGTGTAGTGCTGGTGTAGTGTCGGTGCAGTGTCGGTGTAGTGCTGGTGCAGTGTTGGTGCAGTGTTGGTGTAGTGCTGGTGTAGTGCTGGTGTAGTGCTGGTGTAGTGTCGGTGCAGTGTTGGTGTAGTGTGGGTGTAGTGCTGGTGTAGTGCTGGTGTAGTGCTGGTGTAGTGCTGGTGCAGTGTTGGTGTAGTGTGGGTGTAGTGCTGGTGTAGTGCTGGTGCAGTGCTGGTGCAGTGTTGGTGTAGTGTGGGTGTAGTGCTGGTGTAGTGCTGGTGCAGTGTCAGTGCAGTGTCGGTGTAGTGCTGGTGCAGTGTTGGTGCAGTGTGGGTGTAGTGCTGGTGCAGTGTCAGTGCAGTGCTGGTGCAGTGTGGGTGCAGTGTGGGTGTAGTGTGGGTGTAGTGCTGGTGCAGTGTCGGTGTAGTGTCGAAGTAGTGCTGGTGCAGTGTCGGTGTAGTGCTGGTGTAGTGTTGGTGTAGTGTCGGTGTAGTGCTGGTGCAGTGTTGGTGTAGTGCTGGTGTAGTGCTGGTGTAGTGTCAGTGCAGTGTCGGTGTAGTGCTGGTGCAGTGTCGGTGTAGTGCTGGTGCAGTGTCGGTGTAGTGCTGGTGCAGTGTCGGTGTAGTGCTGGTGCAGTGTCGGTGTAGTGCTGGTGCAGTGTCGGTGTAGTGCTGGTGCAGTGTCAGTGCAGTGCTGGTGCAGTGTGGGTGCAGTGTGGGTGTAGTGTGGGTGTAGTGCTGGTGCAGTGTCGGTGTAGTGTCGAAGTAGTGCTGGTGTAGTGTTGGTGTAGTGTTGGTGTAGTGTCGGTGTAGTGCTGGTGCAGTGTTGGTGTAGTGCTGGTGTAGTGCTGGTGTAGTGTCAGTGCAGTGTCGGTGTAGTGCTGGTGCAGTGTCGGTGTAGTGCTGGTGCAGTGTCGGTGTAGTGCTGGTGCAGTGTCGGTGTAGTGCTGGTGTAGTGTCAGTCAGGCTTTTAGCTAGAGGGCCGTCTTCCCGTCTTTTGGACGGGGTATCTCGACATGTGGACGGACATTTTCGAGGGCAAGGACGGTGTAATTTTTAATTAATACATTTTAGAAACGTTTTTAAATCGGGCTGGGAAGCGTTTGACGATAGTCCACCGTGGTCCGCACCATGACATTTGAGTGTTTACAAGTGAAAATTTGCATGCTGCGGGCTGATTGGTCGACAAAGTTTGTGTGCTTAGCTCTGATTGGCTGCCGAGCCGTGGTCTGGAAAATGCCGAACCTCCACGGCCAAATACCATGTAAAATACGGCGCAATACGCCGCTCCTCAGTGTCAGAGTGTGATCCGCACGGCCGAGAGGCGCAGGCGGCGCCAGAGTATGAAAAGTCAATATGATACGAGAGGCGTGCGGGCGCCGCTCTAGATCGCCTCGGCGTTAAAAGCGCCGCTTTATTTAGTAAAACCGTCGAAAAAGGTCGTGAAACACATATTGGCTTTCCATCGAAATTTTTTAAAGCCCCCGGTTGGACGGGTGTTTTCAAATCCTAGCTGAAAGCCTGGTTTCGGTGCAGTGCTGGTGTAGTGCTGGTGTAGTGCTGGTGTAGTGCTGGTGTAGTGCAGTGCTGGTGTAGTGCTGGTGTAGTGCTGGTGTAGTGTAGTGCTGGTGTAGTGTCGGTGTAGTGTCGGTGCAGTGCTGGTGTAGTGCTGGTGTAGTGTCGGTGCAGGGCCGGTGTAGTGTCGGTGTAGTGCTGGTGTAGTGCTGGTGTAGTGTCGGTGCAGTGCTGGTGTAGTGTTGGTTCAGTGCTGGTGTAGTGCCGGTGTAGTGTAGGTGTAGTGCCGGTGCAGCGTCGGAGTAGTGCTGGTGTAGTGTCGGTGCAGTGCTAGTGTAGTGCTGGTGCAGTGTCGGTGTAGTGTCGGTGCAGTGCTGGTGCAGTGCTGGTGTAGTGCTGGTGTAGTGTCGGTTCAGTGCTGGTGTAGTGCTGGTGTAGTGCTGGTGTAGTGCTGGTGTAGTGCTGGTGTAGTGTCGGTGCAGTGCTGGTGTAGTGTCGGTGCAGTGCTGGTGTAGTGTCGGTTCAGTGCTGGTGTAGTGTAAATGTAGTGCTGGTGTAGTGTCGGTGCAGTGCTGGTGCAGTGCCGGTGTAGTGCTGGTGTAGTGTCGGTGCAGTGCTGGTGTAGTGTCGGTGTAGTACTGGTGTAGTGTCGGTGCAGTGCTGGTGTAGTGGCGGTGCAGTGCTGGTGTAGTGTCGGTGTAGTGCTGGTGTAGTGTCGGTGTAGTGCTGGTGTAGTGTCGGTGCAGTGCTGGTGTAGTGTCGATGCAGTGCTGGTGTAGGGTGTAGTGTCGGTGCAGTGCTGGTGTAGTGTCGGTGTAGTGCTGGTGTAGTGTCGGTGTAGTGCTGGTGTAGTGTCGGTGCAGTGCTGGTGTAGTGTCGATGCAGTGCTGGTGTAGGGTGTAGTGTCGGTGCAGTGCTGGTGTAGTGTCGGTGCAGTGCTGGTGTAGTGTCGGTGTAGTGCTGGTGTAGTGTCGGTGCAGTGCTGGTGTAGTGTCGGTGTAGTGCTGGTATAGTGTCGGTGCAGTGCTGGTGTAGTGCTGGTGTAGTGTCGGTGCAGTGCTGGTGTAGTGCTGGTGTAGTGCTGGTGTAGTGCTGGTGTAGTGTCGGTGCAGTGCTGGTGTAGTGTCGGTTCAGTGCTGGTGCAGTGCTGGTGTAGTGTCGGTTCAGTGTTGGTGTAGTGTAAATGTAGTGCTGGTGTAGTGTCGGTGCAGTGCTGGTGCAGTGCCGGTGTAGTGCTGGTGTAGTGTCGGTGTAGTACTGGTGTAGTGTCGGTGCAGTGCTGGTGTAGTGTCGGTGTAGTGCTGGTGTAGTGTCGGTGCAGTGCTGGTGTAGTGTCGGTGTAGTGCTGGTGTAGTGTCGGTGCAGTGCTGGTGTAGTGTCGGTGTAGTGCTGGTGTAGTGTCGGTGCAGTGCTGGTGTAGTGTCGGTGCATTGCTGGTGTAGTGTCGGTGCAGTGCTGGTGTAGTGTCGGTGTAGTGCTGGTGCAGTGCTGGTGTAGTGTCGGTGCAGTGCTGGTGTAGTGTCGGTGCAGTGCTGGTGTAGTGTCGGTGTAGTGCTGGTGTAGTGTCGGTGCAGTGCTGGTGTAGTGTCGGTGCAGTGCTGGTGTAGTGTCGGTGCAGTGCTGGTGTAGTGTCGGTGCAGTGCTGGTGTAGTGTCGGTGCAGTGCTGGTGCAGTGCTGGTGTAGTGTCGGTGCAGTGCTGGTGTAGTGTCGGTTCAGTGCTGGTGTAGTGTAAATGTAGTGCTGGTGTAGTGTCGGTGCAGTGCTGGTGCAGTGCCGGTGTAGTGCTGGTGCAGTGCTGGTGTAGTGTCGGTGCAGTGCTGGTGTAGTGTCGGTGCAGTGCTGGTGTAGTGTCGGTGTAGTGCTGGTGTAGTGTCGGTGCAGTGCTGGTGTAGTGTCGGTGCAGTGCTGGTGTAGTGTCGGTGCAGTGCTGGTGTAGTGTCGGTGCAGTGCTGGTGCAGTGTCGGTGTAGTTCTCGTACCCTGGTGTTGGTGACGTGCAGTTCTCTCACGGTGTAGCTCTCGCTCTCTTCTTCTCTCTTCAGCTCGATGGAGATGTCTCCGTGCACCACAGCGCCATCACTGGGCCAGTACTGAGCACACTTCTCCTGAAAGACCCAGGGCCAAAGAGAGAGACAACATTAGAACTAGAACTAGTTCCTCACCTGTCCTCACCTCTCTCACCTGTCCTCCCTCCTCCTCCTCCTCCTCCTCCTCATCACCTGTCGTCGTCCTCCTCCCTCTCCTCACCTGTCGTCCTCCTCCTCCTTCTCCTCACCTGTCGTCCTCCTCCTCCCTCTCCTCACCTGTCCTCTCCCTCCTCACCTGTCCTCTCCCACCTCACTTGTCCACTCCCTCCACACCTGTCCTCTCCTTCCTCACCTGTCCTCTCCCTCCTCACCTGTCCTCTCACTCCTCACCTGTCCTCTCCCTCCTCACCTGTCCTCTCCCACCTCACCTGTCCACTCCCTCCTCACCTGTCCTCACCTCTCTCACCTGTCCTCCCTCCTCCTCCTCCTCACCTGTCGTCGTCCTCCTCCCTCTCCTCACCTGTCGTCCTCCTCCTCCTTCTCCTCACCTGTCGTCCTCCTCCTCCCTCTCCTCACCTGTCCTTCCTCCTTCTCCTCACCTGTCCTCTCCCTCCTCACCTGTCCTCTCCCTCCTCACCTGTCCTCTCCCACCTCACTTGTCCACTCCCTCCACACCTGTCCTCTCCTTCCTCACCTGTCCTCTCCCTCCTCACCTGTCCTCTCACTCCTCACCTGTCCTCTCCCTCCTCACCTGTCCTCTCCCACCTCACCTGTCCACTCCCTCCTCACCTGTCCTCTCCCTCCTCACCTGTCCTCTCCTTCCTCATATGTCCTCCTCCCTTCTCTTCCTCTCCTCACCTGTCCTTTCTCCTCCTCTCCTAACCTGTCCTCTCTCCTCCTCCCTCACCTCACCTGTCCTCCTCCCTCTCCTTACCTGTCCTCCTCCCTCTCCTTACCTGTCCTCCTCCCTCTCCTCACCTGTCCTCCTCCCTCTCTTCACCTGTCCTCTTCCCTCTCCTCACCTGTCCTCCTCCCTCTCCTCACCGGTCCTCCTCCCTCTCCTCACCGGTCCTCCTCCCTCTCCTCACCTGTCCTCCTCCCTCTCCTCACCTGTCCTTTCTCCTCCTCTCCCCCTCCTCACCTGTCCATTCTCCTCCTCCTCCTCCCTCTCCCTCCTCACCTGTCCTCTCCCTCCTCACCTGTCCTCTCCCTCCACACTTGTCCTCTCCCTCCTCATCTGTCCTCTCCTTCCTCACCTGTCCTCCTCCCTTCTCTTCCTCTCCTCACCTGTCCTTTCTCCTCCTCTCCCTCTCATCACCTGTCCTCCCTCCCCCTCCTCACCTGTCCTCTCCTCCCTCCCCCTCCTCACCTGTCCTCTCCCTCCTCACCTCTCCTCTCTCCTCCTCACCTGTCCTCCTCCTCCCTCTCCTCACCTGCCCTCCTCCCTCACCTCACCTGTCTTCCTCCCTCTCCTCACCTGTCCTCCTCCTTCTCCTCACCTGTCCTCCTCCTCCCTCTCCTCACCTGCCCTCCCTCTCCTCACCCGTCTTCCTCTCTCTCCTTACCTGTCCTCCTCCCTCTCCTCACCTGTCCTCTTCCCTCTCCTCACCTGTCCTCCCTCCCTCTCTTAACCTGTCCTCTCCCTACCCCTCTTCACCTATCCTATCCCTCCACACCTGTCATCTCCCTCAACACCTGTCCTCCTCCCTTCTCTCCCTCTCCTCACCTGTCCTCCTCCCCTGTCCTTTCCCTCCTCCCTCTCCTCACCTGTCCTTTCCCTCCTCCCTCTCCTCACCTGTCCTCCTTCCTCTCCTCACCTGTCCTCATCCCTCTCCTTACCTGTCCTCCCTCTCACCTGTCCTCCTCCCTCTCCTCACTTGTCCTCCTCCCTCTCCTTACCTGTCCCCCTCCCTCTCCTCACCTGTCCTTTCCCTCTCCTCACCTGTCCTCCTTCCCTCTCCTCACCTGTCCTCCTTCCCTCTCCTCACCTGTCCACTCTCCTCCTCCCTCCCCCTCCTCACCTGTCCTCTCCCTCCACACCTGTCCTCTCCATCCAAACCTGTCCTCTCCCTCCTCATCTGTCCTCTCCCTCCTCATCTGTTCTCTCCTTCCTCACCTGTCCTCCTCTCTTCTCTTCCTCTCTTCACCTGTCCTTTCTCCTCCTCTCCCTCTCCTCACCTGTCCTCCTCTTCCTCCCCCTCCTCACCTGTCCATTCTCCTCCTCCTCCCTCCTCTCCTCACCTGTCCTCTCCTTCCTCACCTGTCCTCCTCCTCCCTCTCCTCACCTGCCCTCCTCCCTCTCCTCACCTGTCTTCCTCCCTCTCCTCACCTGTCCTCCTCCTTCTCCTCACCTGTCCTCCTCCTCCCTCTCCTCACCTGCCCTCACTCTCCTCACCCGTCTTCCTCTCTCTCCTTACCTGTCCTCCTCCCTCTCCTCACCTGTCCTCCTCCCTCTCCTCACCTGCCCTCCCCCCTCCTCACCTGTCCTCCTCCCCCTCCTCACCTGTCCTTTCCCTCCTCCCTCTCCTCACCTGTCCTCCTCCTTCTCCTCACCTGTCCTCCTTCCTTCTCCTCACCTGTCCTCCTCCCTCTCCTCACCTGTCCTCTTCCCTCTCCTGTCCTCCTTCTCCTCACCTTTCCTCCTCCCTCTCCTCACCTGTCCTCCCTCTCCTCACCTGTCCTCCTCCCTCTCCTCACCTGTCCTCCTTCCTTCTCCTCACCTTTCCTCCTCCCTCTTCTCACCTGTCCTCCTCCTCCCCCTCCTCAACTGTCCTCCTCTCCTCACCTGTCCTCCTCCCTCTCCTGTCCTCCTCCCTCTCCTCACCTGTCCTCCTCCCTCACCTGTCCTCCTCCTTCTCCTCACCTTTCCTCCTCCCTCTCCTCACCTGTCCTCCTCCCTCACCTGTCCTCCTCCCTCTCCTGTCCTCCTCCCTCTCCTGTCCTCCCTCTCCTGTCCTCCTCCCTCTCCTCACCTGTCATCCTCCCTCACCTGTCCTCCTCCCTCACCTGTCCTCCTCCCTCTCCTCACCTGTCCCTCTCCTCACCTGTCCTCCTCCCTCTCCTGTCCTCCTCCCTCTCCTCACCTGTCCTCCTCCCTCTCCTCACCTGTCCTCCTCCCTCTCCTCACCTGTCCTCCTCCCTCTCCTCACCTGTCCTCCTCCTTCTCCTCACCTTTTCTCCTCCCTCTCCTCACCTGTCCTCCCTCTCCTCACCTGTCCTCCTTCCTTCTCCTCACCTTTCCTCCTCCCTCTCCTCACCTTTCCTCCTCCCTCTCCTCACCTTTCCTCCTCCCTCTCCTCACCTGTCCTCCTCCCTCTCCTCACCTGTCCTCCTCTGTCCCTCTCCTCACCTGTCCCTCTCCTCACCTGTCCTCCTCCCTCTCCTGTCCTCCTCCCTCTCCTCACCTGTCCTCCTCCCTCACATGTCCTCCTCCTTCTCCTCACCTTTCCTCCTCCCTCTCCTCACCTGTCCTCCTCCCTCTCCTCACCTGTCTTCCTCCCTCTCCTCACCTGTCCTCCTCCCTCTCCTCACCTGTCCCTCTCCTCACCTGTCCTCCTCCTTCTCCTCACCTTTCCTCCTCCCTCTCCTCACGTGTCCTCCTCCCTCTCCTGTCCTCCTCCCTCTCCTGTCCTCCTCCCTATCCTCACCTGTCCTCCTCCCTCACCTGTCCTCCTCCCTCTCCTCACCCGTCCTCCTCTGTCCCCCTCCTCACCTGTCCTCCCTCTCCTCACCTGTCCTCCTCCCTCACCTGTCCTCCTCCTTCTCCTCACCTTTCCTCCTCCCTCTCCTCACCTGTCCTCCTTCCTCTCCTCACCCGTCCTCCTCCCTCTCCTCACCTGTCCTCCTCCCTCACCTGTCCTCCTCCCTCTCCTGTCCTCCTCCCTCACCTGTCCTCCTCCTTCTCCTCACCTTTCCTCCTCCCTCTCCTCACCTGTCCTCCTCCCTCACCTGTCCTCCTCCCTCTCCTCACCCGTCCTCCTCCCTCTCCTCACCCGTCCTCCTCCCTCTCCTCACCCGTCCTCCTCCCTCTCCTCACCCGTCCTCCTCCCTCTCCTCACCTGTCCTCCTCCCTCTCCTCACCTGTCCTCCTCCCTCTCCTGTCCTCCTCCCTCTCCTCACCTGTCCTCCTCCCTCACCTGTCCTCCTCCTTCTCCTCACCTGTCCTCCTCCCTCTCCTCACCTGTCCCTCTCCTCACCTGTCCTCCTCCCTCACCTGTCCTCCTCCCTCTCCTGTCCTCCTCCCTCTCCTGTCCTCCTCCCTCTCCTCACCTGTCCTCCTCCCTCTCCTCACCTGTCCTCCTCCCTCTCCTCACCTGTCCTCCTCCCTCACCTGTCCTCCTCCTTCTCCTCACCTTTCCTCCTCCCTCTCCTCACCTGTCTTCCTCCCTCACCTGTCCTCCTCCCTCTCCTGTCCTCCTCTCTCTCCTCACCTGTCCTCCTCCCTCACCTGTCCTCCTCCCTCTCCTCACCCGTCCTCCTCCTTCTCCTCACCCGTCCTCCTCCCTCTCCTCACCCGTCCTCCTCCCTCTCCTCACCCGTCCTCCTCCCTCTCCTCACCCGTCCTCCTCCCTCTCCTCACCCGTCCTCCTCCCTCTCCTCACCCGTCCTCCTCCCTCTCCTCACCTGTCCTCTCTCCTCCAGCTCCGTCAGCATCACGATGGAGCAGCTTCTCCATTCCCAGATCATCCTCCAGAAGTCTTCGATAGTGTGCTGCAGAGGCCCCTGACTCGCCATGTACGAGTCCTTCTGACGGTAACCCTGGAAGAGAACCACAGAGCCGGCGGTCAGAGGGCGAGCGCCGGCGGTCAGAGGGCGAGCGCCGGCGGTCAGAGGGCGAGCGCCGGCGGTCAGAGGGCGAACGCGCCGGCCGCCGGCGGTCAGAGGGCGAGCGCCGGCGGTCAGAGGGCGAACGCGCCGGCCGCCGGCGGTCAGAGGGCGAGCGCCGGCGGTCAGAGGGCGAGCGCCGGCGGTCAGAGGGCGAACGCGCCGGCCGCCGGCGGTCAGAGGGCGAGCGCCGGCGGTCAGAGGGAGGGCGAGCGCGCAGGCGGTCAGAGGGCGAGCGCCGGCGGTCAGAGGGAGGGCGAGCGCGCAGGCGGTCAGAGGGCGAGCGCCGGCGGTCAGAGGGAGGGCGAGCGCGCCGGCGGTCAGAGGGCGAGCGCCGGACATGAACATTTTGCTTTTAAAACACTGATGTTTGTGACTCACGTCGATGAAGGAGGCGTTGACATAGTCCGTGTTCTCTTCTCCTCTTTTCACTGGAATGATCACGCGATTAAACTCATCTGAGGGAAAGAGAGAAGAGAGGAGAGAGAGAGAGAGGAGAGAGAGAGAGAGAGAGAGAGAGAGAGAGAGAGAGAGAGAGAGAGAGAGAGAGAGAGAGAGAGAGAGAGAGGAGAGGAAAGAGAGAGAGAGGAGAGAGAGAGAGAGAGGAGAGGAAAGAGAGAGGAGAGGAAAGAGAGGAGAGAGAGGAACAGACATGTCAGTCACAGAGCTTCATCTACATTTCAGCTCAGCGTGTGTATGTTCAGACTCACATGTGTGTAGCGTGTTTAGACGTTTAGACTCACATCTGTGTAGCGTGTGTGTGTTTAGACGTTTAGACTCACATGTGTGTAGCGTGTGCGTGTTGAGACTCACATGTGTGTAGCGTGTGTATGTTTAGACTCACATGTGTGTAGCGTGTGCGTGTTTAGACTCACATGTGTGTAGCGTGTGCGTGTTTAGACTCATGTGTGTAGCTTGTGCGTGTTTAGACTCACATGTGTGTAGCGTGTGCGTGTTTAGACTCACAAGTGTGTAGCGTGTGCGTGTTTAGACTCACATGTGTGTAGCGTGTGTGTGTGTTTAGACTCACATGTGTGTAGCGTGTGTGCGTGTTTAGACTCACATGTGTGTAGCGTGTGCGTGTTTAGACTCACATGTGTGTAGCGTGTGCGTGTTTAGACTCACATGTGTGTAGCGTGTGTGTGTTTAGACTCACGTGCGTAGCGTGTGTGTGTTTAGATGTTTAGACTCACATGTGTGTAGCATGTGTGTTCAGACTCACATGTGTGTAGCGTGTGTGTGTTCAGACTCACGTGTGTAGCGTGTGTGTGTTCAGACTCACATGTGTGTTCAGACTCACATGTGTGTAGCGTGTGTGTTTAGACTCACGTGCGTAGCGTGTGTGTGTTTAGACGTTTAGACTCACATGTGTGTAGCATGTGTGTTCAGACTCACATGTGTGTAGCGTGTGTGTGTTCAGACTCACGTGTGTAGCGTGTGCGTGTTTAGACTCACATGTGTGTAGCATGTGCGTGTTTAGACTCACATGTGTGTAGCGTGTGCGTGTTTAGACGTTTAGACTCACATGTGTGTAGCGTGTGCGTGTTTAGACTCACATGTGTGTAGCGTGTGTGTGTGTGTTTAGACTCACATGTGTGTAGCGTGTGCGTGTTTAGACTCACATGTGTGTAGCGTGTGCGTGTTTAGACTCACATGTGTGTAGCGTGTGTGTGTTTGGACTCACATGTGTGTAGCGTGTGTGTGTTTAGACGTTTAGACTCACATGTGTGTAGCGTGTGTGTGTTTAGACGTTTAGACTCACATGTGTGTAGCATGTGTGTTCAGATTCACATGTGTGTAGCGTGTTTAGACTCACATGTGTGTAGCATGTGCATGTTTAGACTCACATGTGTGTAGCGGGTGCGTGTTTAGACTCACATGTGTGTAGCATGTGCGTGTTTAGACTCACATGTGTGTAGCGTGTGCGTGTTTAGACTCACATGTGTGTAGCGTGTGCGTGTTTAGACGTTTAGACTCACATGTGTGTAGCGTGCGCACGTTTAGACTCACATGTGTGTAGCGTGTGTGTGTTTAGACTCACATGTGTGTAGCGTGTGCGTGTTTAGACTCACATGTGTGTAGCGTGTGCGTGTTTAGACTCACATGTGTGTAGCGTGTGCGTGTTTAGACTCACATGGGATGATCTGCAGCACACGGTTCTTCTTCATGTTCGCCGGCAGGTTCCCTGTCCTCATCTTATCGTTCTGGATCTTTATCGATGTCAGCTTCTGCCGACACGTGAAGAGTGAGCGACTGTCCACACACGTGACACAAACTCACACGTGACACAAACTCACACGTGACACAAACTCACACGTGACACAAACTCACACGTGACACAAACTCACACGTGACACAAACTCACATGTGACACAAACTCACATGTGACACAAACTCACACGTGACACAAACTCACACGTGACACAAACTCACATGTGACACAAACTCACACGTGACACAAACTCACATGTGACACAAACTCACACGTGACACAAACTCACACGTGACACAAACTCACACGTGACACAAACTCACACGTGACACAAACTAAATGTGTAGAGTGCATCAAGGCGAGCAGCGATTGACCGATTCAAGAGTCACTATATTTAACTCTAGAATATATCTAATTAAGCCAGTTTCCCCCTCTCTTCTGCTGCTGAAGCCTCTACAGCAGGGGTGTCAAACATCCGGCCCGCCAAACTTTTTAATCCGGCCCGCCGAACATTTTCAATTAATATTATTATTTTTTATTTTTTTTCGTTCATTAGAACCGTAGTTACTTCCGTAACCGTTGTTTGCGCTAAAACTACACGTCCCACAATGCCGCTGGTGGCCGCCCCTCCCCCGCGCAGCTCTTCACTGCCGTGTGTGCTGCGGAGGGAGAAGTGCTGAGAGAAGTAAGACACGCGTTTGCGCACTTTACAGCACTTTACAGCACTTTACAGCACTTTACAGCACTTACGCACCTCAGAGCAGAGGTCTGAGCGAGGAAAGAGACGTGTGGTTTGGGAAACACGTGGAAGAAAGAAAGAAGACTGTTTTGTGGATGTTAGAGTTGTGCTAAAAGTGGAGCTAACAACAAGAAAACTAACTTCTGTGATGAAAAAACACAGGTCAGAGTGTAATAAAGTATGAACATGACTGTGAACACACTAATGTGACTGTGAACACACTAATGTGACTGTGACACACTAATGTGACTGTGAACACACTAATGTGACTGTGACACACTAATGTGACTGTGACACACTAATGTGACTGTGAACACACTAATGTGACTGTGAACACACTAATGTGACTGTGACACACTAATGTGACTGTGACACACTAATGTGACTGTGACACACTAATGTGACTGTGAACACACTAATGTGACTGTGAACACACTAATGTGACTGTGACACACTAATGTGACTGTGACTAATGTGACTGTGAACACACTAATGTGACTGTGACTAATGTGACTGTGAACACACTAATGTGACTGTGACACACTAATGTGACTGTGACACACTAATGTGACTGTGAACACACTAATGTGACTGAACACACCAATGTGACTGTGAACACACTAATGTGACTGTGAACACACTAATGTGACTGTGAACACACTAATGTGACTGTGACTAATGTGACTGTGAACACACTAATGTGACTGTGAACACACTAATGTGACTGTGACTAATGTGACTGTGAACACACTAATGTGACTGTGAACACACTAATGTGACTGTGACACACTAATATGACTGAACACACTAATGTGACTGTGAACACACTAATGTGACTGTGAACACACTAATGTGACTGTGACACACTAATGTGACTGTGAACACACTAATGTGACTGTGAACACACTGACACACTAATGTGACTGTGTCCACACTAATGTGACTGTGTCCACACTAATGTGACTGTGACACACTAATGTGACTGTGTCCACACTAATGTGACTGTGAACACACTAATGTGACTGTGACACACTAATGTGACTGTGACACACTAATGTGACTGACACACTAATGTGACTGTGTCCACACTAATGTGACTGTGTCCACACTAATGGGACTGTGAACACACTAATGTGACTGTGACACACTAATGTGACTGTGACACACTAATGTGACTGTGACACACTAATGTGACTGACACACTAATGTGACTGTGTCCACACTAATGTGACTGTGACACACTAATGTGACTGTGAACAGACTAATGTGACTGTGACACACTAATGTGACTGACACACTAATGTGACTGTGTCGACACTAATGTGACTGTGAACACACTAATGTGACTGTGTCCACACTAATGTGACTGTGACACACTAATGTGACTGTGTCCACACTAATGTGACTGTGACACACTAATGTGACTGTGAACACACTAATGTGACTGTGAACACACTAATGTGACTGTGACACACTAATGTGACTGTGAACACACTAATGTGACTGTGAACACACTAATGTGACTGTGAACAGACTAATGTGACTGTGACACACTAATGTGACTGTGTCCACACTAATGTGACTGTGACGCACTAATGTGACTGTGAACACACTAATGTGACTGTGTCCACACTAATGTGACTGTGAACACACTAATGTGACTGTGAACACACTAATGTGACTGTGACACACTAATGTGACTGTGAACACACTAATGTGACTGTGTCCACACTAATGTGACTGTGACACACTAATGTGACTGAACACACTAATGTGACTGTGAACACACTAATGTGACTGTGACACACTGTGACTGTGAACACACTAATGTGACTGTGAACACACTAATGTGACTGACACACTAATGTGACTGTGACACACTAATGTGACTGTGAACACACTAATGTGACTGTGAACACACTAATGTGACTGTGAACACACTAATGTGACTGTGACAAACTAATGTGACTGTGACACACTAATGTGACTGTGAACACACTAATGTGACTGTGACACACTAATGTGACTGTGAACACACTAATGTGACTGTGAACACACTAATGTGACTGTGAACACACTAATGTGACTGTGACACACTAATGTGACTGTGAACACACTAATGTGACTGTGAACACACTAATGTGACTGTGACACACTAATGTGACACACTAATGTGACTGTGAACACACTAATGTGACTGTGAACACACTAATGTGACTGTGAACACACTAATGTGACTGTGAACACACTAATGTGACTGTGACAAACTAATGTGACTGTGACACACTAATGTGACTGTGACACACTAATGTGACTGTGACACACTAATGTGACTGTGAACACACTAATGTGACTGACACACTAATGTGACTGTGAACACACTAATGTGACTGTGAACACACTAATGTGACTGTGACACACTAATGTGACTGTGACACACTAATGTGACTGTGACACACTAATGTGACTGTGAACACACTAATGTGACTGACACACTAATGTGACTGTGACACACTAATGTGACTGTGTCCACACTAATGTGACTGTGAACACACTAATGTGACTGTGACACACTAATGTGACTGTGACACACTAATGTGACTGACACACTAATGTGACTGTGTCCACACTAATGTGACTGTGTCCACACTAATGGGACTGTGAACACACTAATGTGACTGTGACACACTAATGTGACTGTGACACACTAATGTGACTGTGACACACTAATGTGACTGACACACTAATGTGACTGTGTCCACACTAATGTGACTGTGACACACTAATGTGACTGTGAACAGACTAATGTGACTGTGTCCACACTAATGTGACTGTGACACACTAATGTGACTGTGAACAGACTAATGTGACTGTGACACACTAATGTGACTGACACACTAATGTGACTGTGACACACTAATGTGACTGTGTCCACACTAATGTGACTGTGACACACTAATGTGACTGTGAACACACTAATGTGACTGTGAACACACTAATGTGACTGTGACACACTAATGTGACTGTGAACACACTAATGTGACTGTGAACACACTAATGTGACTGTGAACAGACTAATGTGACTGTGACACACTAATGTGACTGTGACACACTAATGTGACTGTGACACACTAATGTGACTGTGTCCACACTAATGTGACTGTGAACACACTAATGTGACTGTGAACACACTAATGTGACTGTGTCCACACTAATGTGACTGTGAACACACTAATGTGACTGTGAACACACTAATGTGACTGTGTCCACACTAATGTGACTGTGACACACTAATGTGACTGTGACACACTAATGTGACTGTGAACACACTAATGTGACTGTGACACACTAATGTGACTGTGAACACACTAATGTGACTGTGAACACACTAATGTGACTGTGAACACACTAATGTGACTGTGACACACTAATGTGACTGTGAACACACTAATGTGACTGTGAACACACTAATGTGACTGTGACAAACTAATGTGACTGTGACACACTAATGTGACTGTGAACACACTAATGTGACTGTGACACACTAATGTGACTGTGAACACTAATGTGACTGTGTCCACACTAATGTGACTGTGACACACTAATGTGACTGTGAACACACTAATGTGACTGTGAACACACTAATGTGACTGTGAACACACTAATGTGACTGTGAACACACTAATGTGACTGTGAACACACTAATGTGACTGTGACACACTAATGTGACACACTAATGTGACTGTGAACACACTAATGTGACTGTGAACACACTAATGTGACTGTGAACACACTAATGTGACTGTGACACACTAATGTGACTGTGACACACTAATGTGACTGTGACACACTAATGTGACTGTGAACACACTAATGTGACTGACACACTAATGTGACTGTGAACACACTAATGTGACTGTGAACACACTAATGTGACTGTGAACACACTAATGTGACTGTGAACACACTAATGTGACTGTGACACACTAATGTGACTGTGACACACTAATGTGACTGTGAACACACTAATGTGACTGTGAACACACTAATGTGACTGTGACACACTAATGTGACTGTGAACACACTAATGTGACTGACATACTAATGTGACTGTGAACACACTAATGTGACTGTGACGCACTAATGTGACTGTGAACACACTAATGTGACTGTGAACACACTAATGTGACTGTGAACACACTAATGTGACTGTGAACACACTAATGTGACTGTGTCCACACTAATGTGACTGTGAACACACTAATGTGACTGTGAACACACTAATGTGACTGTGTCCACACTAATGTGACTGTGACACACTAATGTGACTGTGACACACTAATGTGACTGTGAACACACTAATGTGACTGTGACACACTAATGTGACTGTGAACACACTAATGTGACTGTGAACACACTAATGTGACTGTGAACACACTAATGTGACTGTGACACACTAATGTGACTGTGAACACACTAATGTGACTGTGAACACACTAATGTGACTGTGACAAACTAATGTGACTGTGACACACTAATGTGACTGTGAACACACTAATGTGACTGTGACACACTAATGTGACTGTGAACACTAATGTGACTGTGTCCACACTAATGTGACTGTGACACACTAATGTGACTGTGAACACACTAATGTGACTGTGAACACACTAATGTGACTGTGAACACACTAATGTGACTGTGAACACACTAATGTGACTGTGAACACACTAATGTGACTGTGACACACTAATGTGACTGTGTCCACACTAATGTGACTGTGACGCACTAATGTGACTGTGAACACACTAATGTGACTGTGTCCACACTAATGTGACTGTGAACACACTAATGTGACTGTGAACACACTAATGTGACTGTGACACACTAATGTGACTGTGAACACACTAATGTGACTGTGTCCACACTAATGTGACTGTGACACACTAATGTGACTGAACACACTAATGTGACTGTGAACACACTAATGTGACTGTGACACACTGTGACTGTGAACACACTAATGTGACTGTGAACACACTAATGTGACTGACACACTAATGTGACTGTGACACACTAATGTGACTGTGAACACACTAATGTGACTGTGAACACACTAATGTGACTGTGAACACACTAATGTGACTGTGACAAACTAATGTGACTGTGACACACTAATGTGACTGTGAACACACTAATGTGACTGTGACACACTAATGTGACTGTGAACACACTAATGTGACTGTGACACACTAATGTGACTGTGAACACACTAATGTGACTGTGAACACACTAATGTGACTGTGACACACTAATGTGACACACTAATGTGACTGTGAACACACTAATGTGACTGTGAACACACTAATGTGACTGTGAACACACTAATGTGACTGTGAACACACTAATGTGACTGTGACAAACTAATGTGACTGTGACACACTAATGTGACTGTGACACACTAATGTGACTGTGACACACTAATGTGACTGTGAACACACTAATGTGACTGACACACTAATGTGACTGTGAACACACTAATGTGACTGTGAACACACTAATGTGACTGTGACACACTAATGTGACTGTGACACACTAATGTGACTGTGACACACTAATGTGACTGTGAACACACTAATGTGACTGACACACTAATGTGACTGTGACACACTAATGTGACTGTGTCCACACTAATGTGACTGTGAACACACTAATGTGACTGTGACACACTAATGTGACTGTGACACACTAATGTGACTGACACACTAATGTGACTGTGTCCACACTAATGTGACTGTGTCCACACTAATGGGACTGTGAACACACTAATGTGACTGTGACACACTAATGTGACTGTGACACACTAATGTGACTGTGACACACTAATGTGACTGACACACTAATGTGACTGTGTCCACACTAATGTGACTGTGACACACTAATGTGACTGTGAACAGACTAATGTGACTGTGTCCACACTAATGTGACTGTGACACACTAATGTGACTGTGAACAGACTAATGTGACTGTGACACACTAATGTGACTGACACACTAATGTGACTGTGACACACTAATGTGACTGTGTCCACACTAATGTGACTGTGACACACTAATGTGACTGTGAACACACTAATGTGACTGTGAACACACTAATGTGACTGTGACACACTAATGTGACTGTGAACACACTAATGTGACTGTGAACACACTAATGTGACTGTGAACAGACTAATGTGACTGTGACACACTAATGTGACTGTGACACACTAATGTGACTGTGACACACTAATGTGACTGTGACACACTAATGTGACTGTGTCCACACTAATGTGACTGTGAACACACTAATGTGACTGTGAACACACTAATGTGACTGTGTCCACACTAATGTGACTGTGAACACACTAATGTGACTGTGAACACACTAATGTGACTGTGTCCACACTAATGTGACTGTGACACACTAATGTGACTGTGACACACTAATGTGACTGTGAACACACTAATGTGACTGTGACACACTAATGTGACTGTGAACACACTAATGTGACTGTGAACACACTAATGTGACTGTGAACACACTAATGTGACTGTGACACACTAATGTGACTGTGAACACACTAATGTGACTGTGAACACACTAATGTGACTGTGACAAACTAATGTGACTGTGACACACTAATGTGACTGTGAACACACTAATGTGACTGTGACACACTAATGTGACTGTGAACACTAATGTGACTGTGTCCACACTAATGTGACTGTGACACACTAATGTGACTGTGAACACACTAATGTGACTGTGAACACACTAATGTGACTGTGAACACACTAATGTGACTGTGAACACACTAATGTGACTGTGAACACACTAATGTGACTGTGACACACTAATGTGACACACTAATGTGACTGTGAACACACTAATGTGACTGTGAACACACTAATGTGACTGTGAACACACTAATGTGACTGTGACACACTAATGTGACTGTGACACACTAATGTGACTGTGACACACTAATGTGACTGTGAACACACTAATGTGACTGACACACTAATGTGACTGTGAACACACTAATGTGACTGTGAACACACTAATGTGACTGTGAACACACTAATGTGACTGTGAACACACTAATGTGACTGTGACACACTAATGTGACTGTGACACACTAATGTGACTGTGAACACACTAATGTGACTGTGAACACACTAATGTGACTGTGACACACTAATGTGACTGTGAACACACTAATGTGACTGACATACTAATGTGACTGTGAACACACTAATGTGACTGTGACGCACTAATGTGACTGTGAACACACTAATGTGACTGTGAACACACTAATGTGACTGTGAACACACTAATGTGACTGTGAACACACTAATGTGACTGTGACACACTAATGTGACTGTGAACACACTAATGTGACTGTGAACACACTAATGTGACTGTGACACACTAATGTGACTGTGACACACTAATGTGACTGTGAACACACTAATGTGACTGTGAACACACTAATGTGACTGTGACAAACTAATGTGACTGTGAACACACTAATGTGACTGTGAACACACTAATGTGACTGTGAACACACTAATGTGACTGTGAACACACTAATGTGACTGTGAACACACTAATGTGACTGTGTCCACACTAATGTGACTGTGTCTACACTAATGTGACTGTGACACACTAATGTGACTGTGAACACACTAATGTGACTGTGAACACACTAATGTGACTGTGAACACACTAATGTGACTGTGACAAACTAATGTGACTGTGACACACTAATGTGACTGTGACACACTAATGTGACTGTGACACACTAATGTGACTGTGACACACTAATGTGACTGTGAACACACTAATGTGACTGACATACTAATGTGACTGTGAACACACTAATGTGACTGTGACGCACTAATGTGACTGTGAACACACTAATGTGACTGTGAACACACTAATGTGACTGTGAACACACTAATGTGACTGTGACACACTAATGTGACTGTGACACACTAATGTGACTGTGACACACTAATGTGACTGTGAACACACTAATGTGACTGTGTCACACTAATGTGACTGTGACACACTAATGTGACTGTGAACACACTAATGTGACTGTGACACACTAATGTGACTGACACACTAATGCGACTGTGTCCACACTAATGTGACTGTGAACACACTAATGTGACTGTGAACACACTAATGTGACTGTGACACACTAATGTGACTGTGACACACTAATGTGACTGTGACACACTAATGTGACTGAACACACTAATGTGACTGTGAACACACTAATGTGACTGTGAACACACTAATGTGACTGTGACACACTAATGTGAACACACTAATGTGAACACACTAATGTGACTGTGACACACTAATGTGACTGTGAACACACTAATGTGACTGTGACACACTAATGTGACTGTGAACACACTAATGTAACTGTGAACACACTAATGTGACTGTGACACACTAATGTGACTGTGAACACACTAATGTGACTGTGACACACTAATGTGACTGTGAACACACTAATGTAACTGTGAACACACTAATGTGACTGTGACACACTAATGTGACTGTGACACAAACACAATGACCTCATTTGAGTCACTACATGAATCATTTGTCACTAAGATCAACTTAAACTATGAAAATATTGAGCTCATATTGAGTTTGAGCAGAAACATGTTTGTGATATGAACATTTCACATCATAAATCACATCAAAAGTCCATGTTCCTGTTGCTGCTGCTGCTGAACATGGACTCAGTCTTTCACCTGCTGCACATTTGTGCAACAGTCTCACAACTATTATTATTACAAGGCTGTAAAAAAGCTATTTATTTCTTATATTTTTTATTGTTTTATTTTGTACATAATATTTGGCCCACGATTTGACAAAAGAGTTTGATTTGATGGAAACTGTGGCTCATAACTTAACCTCCTTAAACGCTCCATGTGTGTTTGTATTTAGTGGTGAGTCAGTTCAGGTGAACAGAGAACTACAGAGAACTACAGAGAACTACAGAGATGTACAGAGAACTACAGAGAAGTACAGAGAACTACAGAGAAGTACAGAGAAGTACAGAGAACTACAGAGAACTACAGAGAACTACAGAGACCTACAGAGACCTACACAGACGTGGAAATGTTAGTTATTACATTTAAAAGGTTTTTTAAATCTTGAGAAGTTTATTTTGTTAAGTCAAATACAGTATTTTTCAGTTCCAAATACCTATTTAACAATATTTAACAATAGATTAAATGTTTATCTCTGTAGAAAGATCTAAAGTTGTGATGACATAAACTGAAGCTCAGAGTTGGTGAAATTACACTTGTTTTTCTTAATACATTTCAGTTTATGAGAACAAACGTGTTTGTAATTTCTTTTAATTGATCCAGTAATTGCTTCAAAAACAGCGTAGGCTTAATAAAGTTATTTATTTCTTATACTTTTTTTTTTTATTGTTTTATGTTTTACGTTATGTTCGGCCTGCGACCCAAAATGAGTTTGACACCCCTGCTCTACAGGCCGCTGAGCAGTACTGCAGGAAGCTTGGTTCTTCTTCTCCTGCAGCAGCTCAGTGTGTGGGCGTGTTCAGAGGCCCGTTCATGCTCCGCCCTCTAACATGAGCTTTAGAACCAGAGCGGACAGCAGCTTGTTTTAGAGCTCTGCACATGTGACTGACTCTGCATCCGCCGCTCACCTTAAACTCCGCCTCCAGGCCGCCGCAGCCCAGAGCAGGCGCGTAAAGCTTGGACAGGTGAGACTCTAGAGACGTGACCTCCAGTTCTGTGTCGCCGTAAAGATAATGTTCTAACAAAGCCTGGAAGATGAAGACGTACTGCATCTGTGGACAGAGAGGGGGCGCTGTTACTCTGAAAACTAACTTTACCTTTATTTCATTTAATATGTGACAGAAGGAAATCAGATCCAAGTTTCACTTTTGTCCAAGAACCTGGTCTGAGCATGAACCAGGAGGAACATCAGTTTCAACTAAAAAGAATATATTTATCATATATTTATGTTCTGCTCGACTAAATAAGCATTTTGTGTTTTTATTTATTCAGACTTTCTTCTCTGGCCGTATCGTCTTTCACTCACTTTAAAAACCGTCACTTCGACCTTCAGAGTGAACGAGACACAGCACCGTCTATCCAGATTCAGACACGGCTCTGGACCCTGTTCTGGACCTGGCTCTGGACCCTGTTCTGGACCTGGCTCTGGACCCTGTTCTGGACCTGGCTCTGGTACTCACGTCGGTCTGGACCATCTGGCACCTCTGGGCTCTGATCCTGGTGACGAAGCCGAACACGTCGACTTTCCGCTCTGACATCATCATGTCCAACATGGCGTCGATGACGATGAAGGTCCCGGTGCGACCGACGCCGGCGCTGAAGCACAAGTTAGAGTTAAGAGTTCGAGCTCAGAGTATTCAGGAGAGGAAAACAGAGGAATGTTCACAAAAATTAGTTTTACAAATAAAACTATTTTTGTTTGTGAAGCAATATGAACCATAAATCTGACCTCTGACCTCTGACCCCAGAGAGTTCTACTGAGGATTCTGACCTGAACCAGACTCCAGACCTGAGCCTAGTCAGGACTCAATCTGACCAAGGTGAGTCCACCTTTGAGAGCCCACATTACCTGCAGTAGAGTCCACATTACCTGCAGTAGAGTCCACATTACCTGCAGCAGAGCCCACATTACCTGCAGCAGAGCCCACATTACCTGCAGCAGAGCCCACATTACCTGCAGCAGAGCCCACATTACCTGCAGCAGAGCCCACAGTCCACATTACCTGCAGCAGAGCCCACATTACCTGCAGCAGAGCCCACATTACCTGCAGCAGAGCCCACATTACCTGCAGCAGAGCCCACATTACCTGCAGCAGAGCCCACATTACCTGCAGCAGAGCCCACAGTCCACATTGCCTGCAGCAGAGCCCACATAGAGCCCACATTACATGCAGCAGAGCCCACAGTCCACATTACCTGCAGCAGAGCCCACATTACCTGCAGCAGAGCCCACAGTCCACATTACCTGCAGCAGAGCCCACATTACCTGCAGTAGAGCCCACAGTCCACATTACCTGCAGCAGAGCCCACATTACCTGCAGCAGAGCCCACATTACCTGCAGCAGAGTCCACATTACCTGCAGCAGAGCCCACAGTCCACATTACCTGCAGCAGAGCCCACATTACCTGCAGTAGAGCCCACATTACCTGCAGCAGAGCCCACATTACCTGCAGCAGAGCCCACAGTCCACATTGCCTGCAGCAGAGCCCACATTACCAGCAGCAGAGTCCACATTGCCTGCAGCAGAGCCCACAGTCCACATTACCTGCAGTAGAGTCCACATTGCCTGCAGCAGAGCCCACATAGAGCCCACATTACCTGCAGTAGAGCCCACATGCCCACATTACCTGCAGTAGAGCCCACATGCCCACATTACCTGCAGTAGAGCCCACATTACCAGCAGCAGAGCCCACATTACCTGCAGCAGAGCCCACATTACCTGCAGCAGAGCCCACATAGAGCCCACATTACCTGCAGTAGAGCCCACATTACCTGCAGCAGAGCCCACATTACCTGCAGCAGAGCCCACATTACCTGCAGTAGAGCCCACATTACCTGCAGTAGAGCCCATATTACCTGCAGTGGACCACGATGGGCCCGGCGTACACTGGGTTGCAGTTCTTCACTTTCTTGAGGAACTTGAGCATTCCGATGGGAGTGAAGGGAACGCCGAAGTCTGGCCACGACGTGAAGTGGAACTGCGTGAGCAAACGCTGAGGCTTCTTCCCCGACACGTCTCCGATCTGAAACACAAAGGTCAAAAGACGAGTCAAACACACTTTGTCGTTCTCTGTTGAGTCCACGTGGTTCTATCTATATTCTCTCAACTCTTCAAAGCTTGTCATGTGATTCTCTTTTACATCTGGTGAAAAACCTTTAGAAGTCCACATTCAGAAGCCCCCTATGATGACAAAAAGAACAAGGCCGTTTACGTCGCCCGGATCGGCGTCACCAGGGCCCCATGCCAGGCCTGGGATGGGTGCTCGATGGTGAGCGCCTGGTGGCCGGGTCTTACCCCACGGGGCCCGGCCGGGCACAGCCCGAAGGAGCGACATGGGGCCGCCCTCCCGTGGGCCCACCACCCGCAGGAGGATCCATAAGGGGCCGGTGCAAAGAGATCTGGGCAGCAGTCAACGGCAGGGGCCTCGGTGACCAGATCTCCAGACACAGAGACATACTCTGGGGACATGGAGTGTCACCTCGCTGGGGGGGAAAGAGCCTGAGCTTGTGCGGGAGGTTGAGCGATATCGACTAGATATAGTCGGCCTCACCTCCACGCACAGTTTGGACTCTGGAACCCAGCTCCTCGAGAGGGGCTGGACGCTCCACTTCTCTGGTGTTGCCCGTGGGGAGAGGCGGCGGGCTGGTGTGGGCTTATAGCCCCTCAGCTCAGCCGCCACGTGTTGGAGTTCACCCCAGTGAACGAGAGGGTCGCGTCCCTCCGCCTTCGGGTGGGGGACAGGTCTCTCACTGTTGTGGCCTACGGGCCGAACAGCAGTGCAGAGTACCCGGCCTTCTTGGAGTCCTTGGGAGGGGTACTGGGCAGTGCACCGACCGGGGACTCCGTTGTTCTACTGGGGAACTTCAACGCCCACGTGGGCAATGACAGTGACACCTGGGGAGGGGTGATCGGGAAGAACGGCTTCCCCGATCTGAACCCGAGCGGTGTTCAGTTATTGGACTTCTGTGCTAGCCACGGTTTGTCCATAACGAACACCATGTTCAAGCACAAGGGTGTCCATCAGTGCACATGGCACCAGGACACCCTAGGCCGGAGGTCAATGATCGACTTTGTTGTCGTGTCATCTGACCTCCGGCCGCGTGTCTTGGACACTCGGGTGAAGAGAGGGGCAGAGTTGTCAACCGATCACCACCTGGTGGTGAGTTGGATCCGCTGGCGGAGGAGGAAGCCGGACAGACTTGGCAGACCCATGCACATTGTGAGGGTCTGTTGGGAACGTCTTGCGGAGACCTCTGTCAGTAGGGTATTCAACTCGCACCTCCGGGAGAGCTTCTCCCATGTCCCGGGGGAGGCGGGGGACATTGAGTCCGAGTGGACCATGTTCTCCGCCTCCATTGTTGATGCGGCTGCTCGGAGTTGTGGTCGCAAGGTCTCCGGTGCCTGTCGTGGCGGCAACCCACGAACCCGGTGGTGGACACCGGAAGTAAGGGATGCCGTCAGACTGAAGAAGGAGGCCTATCAGGCCACTCTGGCTTGTAGATCTCCTGGAGGTCATCGACAAGTATAGGCAGGCCAAGCGAGCCGCAAAAACCCGGGCCTGGGAGGAGTTTGGGGAGGCCATGGAGGAGGACTATCAGTCGGCCCCAAAGAAATTCTGGCAAACCGTACGGCGCCTCAGGAGGGGGAAGCAGTGCCTCACCAACACCGTTTACGGTGCGGGTGGAGGCCTGCTGACCTCGACTGGGGATGTCGTTGGACGGTGGAAGGAATACTTTGAGGACCTCCTTAATCCCTCAGTCATGTCTTCCGAAGAGGAAGTAGAGACCGGGGACTCAGAGGCTGGCTCATCCATCACCCAAGCTGAAGTCACTGAGGTTGTTCGCAAACTCCTCGGTGGCAGGGCTCCGTGGGTGGATGAGATCCGCCCTGAGTACCTAAAGTCTCTGGATGTTGTAGGACTGTCTTGACTGACACGTCTCTGCAACATCGCGTGGCGGTCGGGGACAGTGCCTCTGGACTGGCAGACCGGGGTGGTGGTCCCTCTGTTCACACTCCTCAGCCTCCCCATAAGGTCTATTCCAAGGTACTGGAGAGGAGAATCTGACCGATAGTCGAACCTCGGATTCAGGAGGAGCAGAGCGGTTTTCGTCCTGGTCGTGGAACACTGGACCAGCTCTATACCCTCCATCGGGTGCTCGAGGGTTCGTGGGAGTTTGCCCAACCAGTCCACATGTGCTCTGTGGATCTGGAGAAGGCTTTCGACCGTGTCCCTCGGGGTGTCCTTTGGGGGGTGCTCCGGGAGTACGCGGTCCGGGGCCCTTTGCTCAGGGCTGTCCGGTCCCTGTATGACCGGAGCAGGAGCTGTGTTCACATTGCCGGCAGTAAGTCCTGTTCCCAGTGCATGTGGGACTCCTCAGGGCTGCCCTTTGTCACCGGTTCTGTTCATAGTTTTTATGGACAGAATTTCTAGGCGCAGTCAGGGGTCAGAGCGTGTGGTCAGGGGTCGGAGGGTGTGGTCAGGGGACGGAGGGCAAGTTCAGGGGTCGGAGGGTGTCCAGTTTGGGGACCACAGGATCTCATCTCTGCTGTTTGCAGACGATGTTGTCCTGATGGCTCCATCAAACCCGGACCTGCAGCTGCACTGGGACGGTTCGAGCCGAGTGTGAAGCGTGTGAGATGAGAATCAGCTCCAAATCCGAGGTCATGGTTCTCAACCGGAAAAAGGTGTCTTGCCCTCTTCAGGTGGGTGGGGAGTCCTTGCCCCAAGTGGAGGAGTTCAAGTATCTCGGGGTCTTGTTCACGAGTGAGGGAAGGATGGAGCGTGAGATCGACAGTAGGATCGGTGCAGAGGCTGCAGTGATGCAGCAGCTGCATCGACTGTTGTGGTGAAGAGGGAGCTGAGCCGAAAGACAAAGCTCTCGATTTACCGGTCACTCGACGTTCTGACCTCACCTATAGTCATGAGCTTTGGGTAGTGACCGAAAGAACAAGATCGCGGATACAAGCGGTCGAAATGAGTTTCCTCCGGGGGGGCTCGGAGTAGAGCCGCTGCTCCTCCACGTCGAGAGGAGCCAGCTGAGGTGGCTCGGGCATCTGTTCTGGAGCCTCCTGGGTGCCTCCCTGGGGAGGTGTTTCAGGCATGTCCCACCGGGAAGAGGCCCCGGGGAAGACCCAGGACACGTTGGAGAGACTATGTCTCTCGGCTGGCCTGGGAACGCCTCGGGATCCCCCCGAGGAGTTGGAGGAAGTGTCTGGGGAGAAGGAAGTCTGGGAGTCCCTGCTCAGACTGCTGCCCCTGCGACCCGGCCCCGGATAAAGCGGAAGAAGATGGATGGATGGAAAAACCTTTAGACCTTTTGTGCTCCAGACCTTGAGTCTCAGGTCAGTTCTATTAGTCTATCTTTGTTTAGTTTGTTTGTTCTGATCAGCTCCTTCCATGTTGTAAGCACAGATTTGAGCCAGGGATTCTTCACTTCCTCCGTCAGACTCAAGCGTCTGTCATCTGCAGTAAGAACTGTACAGGAACCCCCGGCACCACATTACTCTCAGTATAAGACCTGTACAGGAACCCCCGGCACCACATTACTCTCAGTATGAGACCTGTACAGGAACCTCAGGCACCACATGACTCTCAGTATAAGACCTGTACAGGAACCTCAGGCACCACATGACTCTCAGTATAAGACCATTGAGCACAACATTCTGGATCACACCAGCAACGCTCTCATTTCACCTGAAATAAAGTCATAAACTCCGCCTCCTTTTTCTTTTGATCATTGTAGAATTTTAAATCAGATCCAGATTAAATCATTTTCCACATAAATCTAGAGATAGTTTTATTCCATCATCAAACAGCCGGTTGGAGATGGAAATTGAGAGTCGAAGTGACTATTAATTTGTGTAAAGCACTTTGAATTGCCTTGTGTACAAATAAACTTGCCTAATTTTAATTCTTGATGTTGGACCATCGTAAAGAGCCTCAATATGTTTTATAATTAAATCTTCTATTTTAAATGTGTTCATCACTTTAAATAAATGAGTCCAGACTTATTCTTCCATCTTTGTTTAGTTGTGTTTGTGTTTGTCTCATTGTGTGTAAAGATGGTCTTATGTCGTCTTGTGTGTGTCTCATTGTGTGTAAAGATGGTCTTATGTCGTCTTGTGTGTGTCTCATTGTGTGTAAAGATGGTCTTATGTCCTCTTGTGTGTGTCTCATTGTGTGTAAAGATGGTCTTATGTCGTCTTGTGTGTGTCTCATTGTGTGTAAAGATGGTCTTATATCGTCTTGTGTGTGTCTCATTGTGTGTAAAGATGGTCTTATGTCCTCTTGTGTGTGTCTCATTGTGTGTAAAGATGGTCTTATGTCGTCTTGTGTGTGTCTCATTGTGTGTAAAGATGGTCTTATGTCGTCTTGTGTGTGTCTCATTGTGTGTAAAGATGGTCTTATGTCGTCTTGTGTGTGTCTCATTGTGTGTAAAGATGGTCTTATGTCGTCTTGTGTGTGTCTCATTGTGTGTAAAGATGGTCTTATGTCGTCTTGTGTGTGCCTCATTGTGTGTAAAGATGGTCTTATGTCCTCTTGTGTGTGTCTCATTGTGTGTAAAGATGGTCTTATGTCCTCTTGTGTGTGTCTCATTGTGTGTAAAGATGGTTTTATGTCGTCTTGTGTGTGTCTCATTGTGTGTAAAGATGGTCTTATGTCCTCTTGTGTGTGTCTCATTGTGTGTAAAGATGGTCTTATGTCGTCTTGTGTCTGATCTTTGTGGATTCAGTTTGGGAGGATTTGTTCCGTTCTTTTGGACATAATTGAGGTGTAAAAACATCACGTTCAGAATAGAAATAGTCTCTATGAGGCACAGTCCAGTCGCTCCTTCAGGGACATCTCTCTGTCACATCAGGAGAGGAGGAGTTTTTTTAAGTGCCAGTTAAAAGTTGATCAAAGTAAAGGAGTAAGTGTGTCTTTAGAGCTTTATACACTCTGAGGTGTGTCTTTAGAGCTTTATACACTCTGAGGTGTGTCTTTAGAGCTTTATACCACTCTGAGGTGTGTCTTTAGAGCTTTATACACTCTGAGGTGTGTCTTTAGAGCTTTATAGCACTCTGAGGTGTGTCTTTAGAGCTTTATACACTCTGAGGTGTGTCTTTAGAGCTTTATACACTCTGAGGTGTGTCTTTAGAGCTTTATACACTCTGAGGTGTGTCTTTAGAGCTTTATACACTCTGAGGTGTGTCTTTAGAGCTTAATACCTCTCTGAGGTGTGTCTTTAGAGCTTTATACACTCTGAGGTGTGTCTTTAGAGCTTTATACACTCTGAGGTGTGTCTTTAGAGCTTTATACACTCTGAGGTGTGTCTTTAGAGCTTTATACCGCTCTGAGGTGTGTCTTTAGAGCTTTATACACTCTGAGGTGTGTCTTTAGAGCTTTATACACTCTGAGGTGTCTTTAGAGCTTTATACACTCTGAGGTGTAGTGGATTCAGTTGTGTTCTCCATTAGCTTCGGGGCCATCACCTTTTCAACTATTAACTATTACGAGTCTCCGCCTTTGAGCCCCGCCTTTGAGCCCCGCCCTTTTACAGACTGCTTCTTTAATAGAACGACTGATTTAGTGTTTGGCCCACTTAAGATGACAGGGCTCCTTTTGGTAAAACACAAATCTAAAGCAGTTCCAGGTTTTCTCACCTGTTGTATGCAGAACTTGCGTACTGTGTAGTATGTCTCACCTGTTGTATGCAGAACTTGCGTACTGTGTAGTATGTCTCACCTGTTGTATGCAGAACTTGCGTACTGTGTAGTATGTCTCACCTGTTGTATGCAGAACTTGCGTACTGTGTAGTTTGTCTCACTTGTTGTATGCAGAACTTGCGTACTGTGTAGTATGTCTCACCTGTTGTATGCAGAACTTGCGTACTGTGTAGTATGTCTCACCTGTTGTATGCAGAACTTGCGTACTGTGTAGTATGTCTCACCTGTTGTATGCAGAACTTGCGTACTGTGTAGTATGTCTCACCTGTTGTATGCAGAACTTGCGTACTGTGTAGTATGTCTCACCTGTTGTATGCAGAACTTGCGTACTGTGTAGTATGTCTCACCTGTTGTATGCAGAACTTGCGTACTGTGTAGTATGTCTCACCTGTTGTATGCAGAACTTGCGTTCTGTGTAGTTTGTCTCACCTGTTGTATGCAGAACTTGCGTACTGTGTAGTTTGTCTCACCTGTTGTATGCAGAACTTGCGTACTGTGTAGTATGTCTCACCTGTTGTATGCAGAACTTGCGTACTGTGTAGTTTGTCTCACCTGTTGTATGCAGAACTTGCGTACTGTGTAGTATGTCTCACCTGTTGTATGCAGAACTTGCGTACTGTGTAGTTTGTCTCACCTGTTGTATGCAGAACTTGCGTACTGTGTAGTATGTCTCACCTGTTGTATGCAGAACTTGCGTTCTGTGTAGTTTGTCTCACCTGTTGTATGCAGAACTTGCGTACTGTGTAGTTTGTCTCACCTGTTGTATGCAGAACTTGCGTACTGTGTAGTATGTCTCACCTGTTGTATGCAGAACTTGCGTACTGTGTAGTATGTCTCACCTGTTGTATGCAGAACTTGCGTACTGTGTAGTTTGTCTCACCTGTTGTATGCAGAACTTGCGTACTGTGTAGTATGTCTCACCTGTTGTATGCAGAACTTGCGTTCTGTGTAGTTTGTCTCACCTGTTGTATGCAGAACTTGCGTACTGTGTAGTTTGTCTCACCTGTTGTATGCAGAACTTGCGTACTGTGTAGTATGTCTCACCTGTTGTATGCAGAACTTGCGTACTGTGTAGTTTGTCTCACCTGTTGTATGCAGAACTTGCGTACTGTGTAGTATGTCTCACCTGTTGTATGCAGAACTTGCGTTCTGTGTAGTTTGTCTCACCTGTTGTATGCAGAACTTGCGTTCTGTGTAGTTTGTCTCACCTGTTGTATGCAGAACTTGCGTACTGTGTAGTATGTCTCACCTGTTGTATGCAGAACTTGCGTACTGTGTAGTTTGTCTCACCTGTTGTATGCAGAACTTGCGTACTGTGTAGTTTGTCTCACCTGTTGTATGCAGAACTTGCGTACTGTGTAGTATGTCTCACCTGTTGTATGCAGAACTTGCGTACTGTGTAGTATGTCTCACCTGTTGTATGCAGAACTTGCGTTCTGTGTAGTTTGTCTCACCTGTTGTATGCAGAACTTGCGTACTGTGTAGTATGTCTCACCTGTTGTATGCAGAACTTGCGTTCTGTGTAGTTTGTCTCACCTGTTGTATGCAGAACTTGCGTACTGTGTAGTATGTCTCACCTGTTGTATGCAGAACTTGCGTACTGTGTAGTCCACTAACACAGTGGTGTCCTCCACAGAGACTCTGATGCTGCCGTACGTCCAGCAGCCCTGGTCCGGCCAGTACTGCGCACATTTACACTGAAAACACATGAAATATACAAGTATAATACATATACAAGTATAATACATATATAAGTATAATATATATACAAGTATAATACATATACAAGTATAATACATATACAAGTATAATACATATATAAGTATAATACACGCTCTTAACCCTTCGGGGTCGACGCCCGCGCCGACGCGTGTGAAAACATGGTCGGCTTTAGGACCCTGTAGCATGAAAACCAAGCAACGTAGACGGCTGCCGTTGACGTCATACGGAAGTGGAGACCAGAGTAATTGTTTTAATAAAATCCACCCGATAAAACCAAAGTTATGATCATTTCAATTCCATTAAAAATGTGCAGAAAAATATGCGCTCTTTTCTATGCGCGTTACATTTCTTATAATAACTTTGTCGTCTTTTGTGATAAAACGAAACGGAAAAAAAAAGTTAGCCTTGTGCTAACCCGGATGTTCAGGACGCACAGGAGGAACGTAAACATTAGTCACATGACAAATGGTCAAAGAGGAAGAACGAACGAGAGGAATCATGCTGTTTTTGAGTAGTTTCTGAGAGTTTTAGTATTTCAAGTATTTCATTGTCAGTAATATAGTTGTGAAGCAAAATGAGGGGCAAACTTCATGTTGATCAAGTTTAGACCTGGTTTAGACCCGCTTTAGTCCTGGTTTAGTCCTGGTTTAGTCCTGGTTTAGTCCTGGTTTAGACCTGCTTTAGACCTGCTTTAGTCCTGCTTTAGTCCTGCTTTAGTCCTGGTTTAGACCCGCTTTAGTCCTGGTTTAGTCCTGGTTTAGTCCTGGTTTAGTCCTGGTTTAGACCTGCTTTAGACCTGCTTTAGTCCTGCTTTAGTCCTGCTTTAGTCCTGCTTTAGTCCTGGTTTAGTCCTGGTTTAGTCCTGGTTTAGTCCTGGTTTAGTCCTGGTTTATTTAGACCTGGGTTGGACCTTGTTTAGACCTGGTTTAGTTAGAAACGCCTGAGGATTTACCTACTTTCTCTTGTAAATAGTGGTTTATTGCTTGTATATATCACAAGAATTCTTTGATATGTTCATATTTGCACCTTGTGGTTCAGTTTGAACCTTTTTAAACGCTTGGTTGAGCATGTTTGAGGGTTTTACAATGAAAAAAACATATTTTTTCTAGACGGACTTTGTGTTTTCTGTGTGTGTTTAGGTCCAGTATGTTGAAATAGTTTGTCAAAGTGAAAAACTAACTAGCTGATCATACATAGATATATATATAGGTGAGGTTGTGCTGAAAAAAAGATACCCAACATTGGTCTGGTAAACATGTCTTAATGTAGTATATCAGGGCAAAATTAAAGGTACCCAAAAACGGCCAAAAAAGCTCCGGACCCCGAAGGGTTAAGTTGAAAGAGTCAAACCTGCGACTGGCAAACAGGGGGCGGGGACTTTCAGCTCGTCACATGACTCACCTCTTTCCTCTCTTTCAGGTTGGTCACCATGACGATGGTTGATGTGTTTTGTTCCCAGATCATTCTCCAGAAGTCGTTCACAGTTTCCTCTTTTGGCCCTGACACCAACAACAAACACAACTAAAAAAACGCTCTCAATAAATCAATCAATTCATAATAATTAATAATCATGTTTTACCTTGAGCAGCGATGAACTTGTTCTTGTCCTGATAACCCTGATGAGCACAGGAAACATTATAATAACACGTTTATTACAGCGACATATGAAGGAGGCTTTATGGTAATACCATGATTATTACAGCGACATATGAAGGAGGCTTTATAGTAATAACATGATTATTACAGCGACATATGAAGGAGGCTTTATAGTAATAACATGTTTATTACAGCGACATATGAAGGAGGCTTTATAGTAATAACATGATTATTACAGCGACACATGAAGGAGGCTTTATAGTAATAACATGATTATTACAGCGACATATGAAGGAGGCTTTATAGTAATAACATGTTTATTACAGCGACATATGAAGGAGGCTTTATAGTAATAACATGATTATTACAGCGACATATGAAGGAGGCTTTATAGTAATAACATGTTTATTACAGCGACATATGAAGGAGGCTTTATAGTAATAACATGATTATTACAGCGACATATGAAGGAGGCTTTATAGTAATAACATGATTATTACAGCGACATATGAAGGAGGCTTTATGGTAATAACATGTTTATTACAGCGACATATGAAGGAGGCTTTAGATCAGTGGTCCCCAAACTTTTTGACTCAAGGGCCACATTGGGTTCTAACATTTGGCCGAGGGGCGGGGCCAGGAGAGGGGCGGGGCCAGGAAAATATGGTGTGTTTGTGTGAACGAATGAATTACTATAAATGACACGCAAGATTTGACCTGTAACTTGTAACAAAGCAACAAATGCATTAAATAATGATTAATTATCTACTGTCTTCTACTGTCCACATGAGTCTTCTACTGTCCACAAGAGTCTTCTACTGTCCACAAGACTTCTACTGTCCACAAGAGTCTTCTACTGTCCACAAGAGTCTTCTACTGTCCACAAGAGTCTTCTACTGTCCACAAGAGTCTTCTACTGTCCACAAGAGTCTTCTACTGTCCACAAGAGTCTTCTTCTACTGTCCACAAGAGTCTTCTACTGTCCACATGAGTCTTCTACTGTCCACATGAGTCTTCTACTGTCCACATGAGTCTTCTACTGTCCACAAGAGTCTTCTACTATCCACAAGAGTCTTCTACTATCCACAAGAGTCTTCTACTATCCACAAGAGTCTTCTACTGTCCACAAGAGTCTTCTTCTACTGTCCACAAGAGTCTTCTACTGTCCACATGAGTCTTCTACTGTCCACAAGAGTCTTCTACTGTCCACATGAGTCTTCTACTGTCCACAAGAGTCTTCTACTGTCCACAAGAGTCTTCTACTGTCCACAAGAGTCTTCTACTGTCCACAAGAGTCTTCTACTGTCCACAAGAGTCTTCTTCTGTCCACAAGAGTCTTCTACTGTCCACAAGAGTCTTCTTCAGTGTCAAACACTTGCTCTTCCTGCTTGATTGGCCCCAGTGGCCGTTTGTGGTGAATTTTATTTTCTGCACGCCATAGATTTTCTTGTGCGAGCAGCGCACTAAGTGCGAGCAGTGCGCAGCTGCGCGAGCAGCGCACTAAGTGCGAGCAGTGCGCAGCTGCGCACTAAGTGCGAGCAGTGCGCAGCTGCGCAGGTGCAGCTTAGAGGGAACAGTGCCATCTCTTGGGGAAATGTGGGCATTACAGGCCAAAGGTAAAATGAACGGCCACAGTATCGTGAGTTTGAATCCCGACTCCGACATTTGCTGCATGTCCTCCTTTCTCTCTCATCATTCCCCTTCCTTTCTTTCTCATTCCATCTACTGTCTAAAAAAGCCTACGGCAAAAAAAAAAAGAATTTAAATTTTTTTTTTTTTTTAATATAACTTGGACAAGCTTGGCGGGCCGGATTGAAAGGCCCAACGGGCCGGATGCGGCCCGCGGGCCGTAGTTTGGGGACCACTGCTTTATAGTAATAACATGTTTATTACAGTGACATATGGGGCACTTACGTTTATGAAGGAGGCTTCATAGTAATAACATGTTTATTACAGTGACATATGGGGCACTTACGTTTATGAAGGAGGCTTTATAGTAATAACATGTTTATTACAGTGACATATGGGGCACTAACGTTTATGAAGGAGGCTTTATAGTAATAACATGTTTATTACAGTGACATATGGGGCACTAACGTTTATGAAGGAGGCTTTATAGTAATAACATGTTTATTACAGTGACATATGGGGCACTTACGTTTATGAAGGAGGCTTTATAGTAATAACATGTTTATTACAGTGACATATGGGGCACTAACGTTTATGAAGGAGGCTTTATAGTAATAACATGTTTATTACAGCGACATATGGGGCACTTACGTTTATGAAGGAGGCTTTATAGTAATAACATGTTTATTACAGTAACATATGGGGCACTTACGTTTATGAAGGAGGCTTCATAGTAATAACATGTTTATTACAGTGACATATGGGGCACTTACGTTTATAAAGGAGGCTTTATAGTAATAACATGTTTATTACAGTGACATATGGGGCACTTATGTTTATGAAGGAGGCTTTATAGTAATAACATGTTTATTCAGTGACATATGGGGCACTAACGTTTATGAAGGAGGCTTTATAGTAATAACATGTTTATTACAGCGACATATGGGGCACTTACGTTTATGAAGGAGGCTTTATAGTAATAACATGTTTATTACAGTGACATATGGGGCACTAACGTTTATGAAGGAGGCTTTATAGTAATAACATGATTATTACAGTGACATATGGGGCACTTACGTTTATGAAGGAGGCTTTATAGTAATAACATGTTTATTACAGCGACATATGGGGCACTAACGTTTATGAAGGAGGCTTTATAGTAATAACATGTTTATTACAGTAACATATGGGGCACTTACGTTTATGAAGGAGGCTTTATAGTAATAACATGTTTATTACAGTGACATATGGGGCACTTACGTTTATGAAGAAGGCTTTATAGTAATAACATGTTTATTACAGTGACATATGGGGCACTTACGTTTATGAAGGAGGCTTTATAGTAATAACATGTTTATTACAGCGATATATGGGGCACTAACGTTTATGAAGGAGGCTTTATAGTAATAACATGTTTATTACAGCGATATATGGGGCACTAACGTTTATGAAGGAGGCTTTATAGTAATAACATGTTTATTACAGCGATATATGGGGCATTAACGTTTATGAAGGAGGCTTTATAGTAATAACATGTTTATTACAGCGACATATGGGGCACTTACGTTTATGAAGGAGGCTTTATAGTAATAACATGTTTATTACAGTGACATATGGGGCACTTACGTTTATGAAGGAGGCTTTATAGTAATAACATGTTTATTACAGTGACATATGGGGCACTTACGTTTATGAAGGAGGCTTTATAGTAATAACATGTTTATTACAGTAACATATGGGGCACTTACGTTTATGAAGGAGGCTTTATAGTAATAACATGTTTATTACAGTGACATATGGGGCACTTACGTTTATGAAGGAGGCTTTATAGTAATAACATGTTTATTACAGTAACATATGGGGCACTTACGTTTATGAAGGAGGCTTTATAGTAATAACATGTTTATTACAGTGACATATGGGGCACTTACGTTTATGAAGGAGGCTTTATAGTAATAACATGTTTATTACAGCGACATATGGGGCACTTACGTTTATGAAGGAGGCTTTATAGTAATAACATGATTATTACAGTGACATATGGGGCACTTACGTTTATGAAGGAGGCTTTATAGTAATAACATGATTATTACAGTGACATATGGGGCACTTACGTTTATGAAGGAGGCTTTATAGTAATAACATGATTATTACAGTGACATATGGGGCACTTACGTTTATGAAGGAGGCTTTATAGTAATAACATGATTATTACAGTGACATATGGGGCACTTACGTTTATGAAGGAGGCTTTATAGTAATAACATGTTTATTACAGTGACATATGGGGCACTTACGTTTATGAAGGAGGCGTTAATGAAGTCGGAGTCTGGAACTCCCTCGAGCTGCGACAGATGAACTCTGGAGTGATCGTCTGAGACACAGCGTTATCTCACATTTACAATGAAGGACCTCTGCAGTACACGAATATAAAAGTACACATATATAAAGTACACAAAGTACTGCAGAACTCACATGGCAGGATGTTGACGTATCGGTTCTTCTCTTTGTTTTCTTCTTTGGACGCAGCGTCACATGACGCCTGGATCGGACAAACCGGCAGCGCCTGAAACACAAATATATGAAATATTTGATCTTCACAAACTGCAGCTCGCCTCATGTGGATCATTGTTCAGCACATGTACAAACTCTAACCCTGACGACATTTGAATGATAAAAAGTGTGAACGTCAGAGCAGAATGTTCTGGATATTTACTGTGTGAACGAGCTAATCACATGTTTAAAACATGTATGACCAGTAAACAAACTACATGTCATTATATATTATTGTATAGTATTATATATTATTATATATTATATATTATTGTACAGTGATCCCTCGCTATAACGCGGTTCACTTTTCTCGCTGCTTCGCGGATTTTCATCATGCATTGTGTTCTGCATTCTGATTGGCTAAACAGTCTCTCCGCGTCTTCTCTACCTGTGTGTCAATAACGTTATGGATTAATATGAACACGTACGTAAAACCGCTTGCCAAATTGAAGTTTGCAAAGCCGGTGAGAGCGGCGCGTGTGAGAGGCCGGTGAGAGCGCGCGTGTGAGAGGCCGGTGAGAGCGCGCGTGTGAGAGGCCGGTGAGAGCGCGCGTGTGAGAGGCCGGTGAGAGCGCGCGTGAGAGGCCGGTGAGAGCGCAGCGTGAGAGAGGCCGGTGAGAGCGCGCGTGAGAGGCCGGTGAGAGCGCGCGTGTGAGAGGCCGGTGAGAGCGCGCGTGTGAGAGAGGCCGGTGAGAGCGCGCGTGAGAGGCCGGTGAGAGCGCGCGCGTGAGAGAGGCCGGTGAGAGTGCGTGTGAGAGGCCGGTGAGAGCGCGCGTGAGAGGCCGGTGAGAGCGCGCGTGTGAGAGGCCGGTGAGAGCGCGCGTGAGAGAGGCCGGTGAGAGCGCGTGTGAGAGGCCGGTGAGAGCGCGTGTGAGAGGCCGGTGAGAGCGCGCGTGTGAGAGGCCGGTGAGAGCGCGCGCGTGAGAGGCCGGTGAGAGCGCGCGTGTGAGAGGCCGGTGAGAGCGCGTGTGAGAGGCCGGTGAGAGCGCGTGTGAGAGGCCGGTGAGAGCGCGCGTGTGAGAGGCCGGTGAGAGCGCGTGTGAGAGGCCGGTGAGAGCGCGCGTGTGAGAGGCCGGTGAGAGCGCGCGTGTGAGAGGCCGGTGAGAGCGCGCGTGAGAGGCCGGTGAGAGCGCGTGTGAGAGAGGCCGGTGAGAGCGCGCGTGTGAGAGGCCGGTGAGAGTGCGTGTGTGAGAGGCCGGTGAGAGCGCGCGTGAGAGGCCGGTGAGAGCGCGTGTGTGAGAGGCCGGTGAGAGCGCAGCGTGTGAGAGGCCGGTGAGAGTGCGCGTGAGAGGCCGGTGAGAGTGCGTGTGTGAGAGGCCGGTGAGAGCGTGTGTGAGAGGCCGGTGAGAGCGCGTGTGTGAGAGGCCGGTGAGAGCGCGTGTGTGAGAGGCCGGTGAGAGCGCGTGTGTGAGAGGCCGGTGAGAGTGCGTGTGTGAGAGGCCGGTGAGAGCGCGCGTGAGAGGCCGGTGAGAGCGCGTGTGTGAGAGGCCGGTGAGAGCGCGCGTGTGAGAGGCCGGTGAGAGCGCAGCGCGTGAGCGTGTGAGAGGCCGGTGAGAGTGCGCGTGTGAGAGGCCGGTGGGAGCGCGCGTGTGAGAGGCCGGTGAGAGCGCAGCGTGTGAGAGGCCGGTGAGAGCGTGTGTGAGAGGCCGGTGAGAGCGCGTGTGAGAGGCCGGTGAGAGCGCAGCGTGTGAGAGGCCGGTGAGAGCGCGCGTGTGAGAGGCCGGTGAGAGCGCGTGTGAGAGGCCGGTGAGAGCGCGTGTGAGAGGCCGGTGAGAGCGCGCGTGTGAGAGGCCGGTGAGAGCGCGTGTGAGAGGCCGGTGAGAGCGCGTGTGAGAGGCCGGTGAGAGCGCGCGTGTGAGAGGCCGGTGAGAGCGCGCGCGTGAGCGTGTGAGAGGCCGGTGAGAGTGCGCGTGTGAGAGGCCGGTGAGAGCGCAGCGTGTGAGAGGCCGGTGAGAGCGTGTGTGAGAGGCCGGTGAGAGCGCGTGTGAGAGGCCGGTGAGAGCGCAGCGCGTGAGAGGCCGGTGAGAGCGCGCGTGTGTCCCACCGGGAAGAGGCCCCGGGGAAGACCCAGGACACGCTGGAGAGACTATGTCTCTCGGCTGGCCTGGGAACGCCTCGGGATCCCCCCGGAGGAGTTAGAGGAAGTGTCTGGGGAGAGGGAAGTCTGGGAGCCCCTGGTTAGACTGCTGCCCCCGCGACCCGGCCCCGGATAAAGCGGAAGAAAATGGATGGATGGATGTATGTCATTATATATTATTATATATTATTGTATATCATTATATATCATTATATATTAGTATACTGTGTGTAAATCGCCTCACATTAAACTCCTCCCTGAAGAGCTTGTTGTCGTCTGCCATTCGCCGGTTCATTTCCTCCTCCAGTTTGTCGACAGGAAGAGGCGGGTACTTCCTGTTTGTGCTGGGCGAGCGAGCCAATAGCGGCACACTCTGCAGCTCTGCAACACAAACACAACCAGAGCCTGTGTAACAGGTCCTCGTCTGGTGAATGTCGCGCCCAACTCCCACAGCCTTTGTGTCCCACAGCGCCACCAAGGCCCCTGGAGTCTGTGTCCCACAGCGCCACCAAGGCCCCTGGAGTCTGTGTCCCACAGCGCCACCAAGGCCCCTGGAGTCTGTGTTTGTGTCCCACAGCGCCACCAAGGCCCCTGGAGTCTGCATTACAACCTGGAAGTTCACGTTTAAAGAAACTGAATAAACTGATCTCATCTCAAATGTGAAACGTTTCAGTCCAAAAGGTGTTTTGTCTTATTCATAAATACTGAGACACGTTACCGTTCCTCTACTACTGCGACTACTACTGCGACTGCTACTGCGACTGCTACTGCGACTGCTACTGCGACTGCTACTGCGACTGCTACTGCGACTGCTACTGCGACTGCTACTGCGACTACTACTGCGACTGCGGCTGCTACTGCTGCTGCTGCTGCTGCTGCTGCTGCTGCTGCTGCTGCTACTGCGACTACTACTGCGACTACTACTGCGACTACTACTGCGACTGCGACTGCTACTACGACTGCTGCTGCTACTGCGACTACTACTGCTACTACGACTGCTGCTGCTGCTGCTGCTGCTGCTGCTGCTGCTGCTGCTGCTACTACTGCGACTACTACTGCGACTACTACTGCGACTGCTACTGCGACTGCTACTGCGACTGCTACTGCGACTGCTACTGCGACTGCTACTGCGACTGCTACTGCGACTGCTACTGCGACTACTACTGCGACTACTACTGCGACTACTAATGCGACTACTACTGCGACTACTACTGCGACTACTACTGCGACTGCTACTGCGACTACTACTGCGACTACTACTGCGACTACTACTGCTACTGCGACTACTACTGCGACTGCTACTGCGACTACTACTGCGACTACTACTGCTACTGCGACTACTACTGCGACTACTACTGCGACTGCGACTGCTACTACGACTGCTGCTGCTGCTGCTGCTGCTACTACTGCGACTACTACTGCGACTACTACTGCGACTGCTACTGCGACTACTACTGCGACTGCTACTGCAACTACTACTGCGACTACTACTGCGACTACTACTGCTACTGCGACTACTACTGCGACTACTACTGCGACTACTACTGCGACTACTACTGCGACTACTACTGCGACTACTACTGCGACTACTACTGCGACTGCTACTGCGACTACTACTGCGACTACTACTGCTACTGCGACTACTACTGCGACTACTACTGCGACTACTACTGCGACTGCTACTGCGACTACTACTGCGACTACTACTGCGACTACTACTGCGACTACTACTGCGACTACTACTGCTACTGCGACTACTACTGCGACTGCTACTGCGACTACTACTGCGACTACTACTGCTACTGCGACTACTACTGCGACTACTACTGCGACTACTACTGCTACTGCGACTACTACTGCGACTACTACTGCGACTACTACTGCGACTACTACTGCGACTACTACTGCTACTGCGACTACTACTGCGACTGCTACTGCGACTGCTACTGCGACTACTACTGCTACTGCGACTACTACTGCGACTACTACTGCGACTACTACTGCGACTGCTACTGGGACTGCTACTGCGACTACTACTGCGACTGCTACTGCGACTGCGACTACTACTGCGACTACTACTGCGACTGCTACTGCGACTGCTACTGCGACTACTACTGCGACTACTACTGCGACTACTACTGCGACTACTACTACTACTGCGACTGCTACTGCGACTGCTACTGCGACTACTACTAAGACTACTACTGCTACTGCGACTACTACTGCGACTACTACTGCGACTACTACTGCGACTACTACTGCTACTGCGACTACTACTGCGACTGCTACTGCGACTACTACTGCGACTACTACTGCGACTACTACTGCTACTGCGACTACTACTGCGACTACTACTGCGACTACTACTGCGACTACTACTGCTACTGCGACTACTACTGCGACTGCTACTGCGACTACTACTGCGACTACTACTGCTACTGCGACTACTACTGCGACTACTACTGCGACTACTACTGCGACTGCTACTGGGACTGCTACTGCGACTACTACTGCGACTGCTACTGCGACTGCGACTACTACTGCGACTACTACTGCGACTGCTACTGCGACTGCTACTGCGACTACTACTGCGACTACTACTGCGACTACTACTGCGACTGCTACTGGGACTGCTACTGCGACTACTACTGCGACTGCTACTGCGACTGCGACTACTACTGCGACTACTACTGCGACTGCTACTGCGACTGCTACTGCGACTACTACTGCGACTACTACTGCGACTGCTACTGCGACTACTACTGCGACTACTACTGCTACTGCGACTACTACTGCGACTACTACTGCGACTACTACTGCGACTGCTACTGGGACTGCTACTGCGACTACTACTGCGACTGCTACTGCGACTGCGACTACTACTGCGACTACTACTGCGACTGCTACTGCGACTGCTACTGCGACTACTACTGCGACTACTACTGCGACTACTACTGCGACTACTACTGCGACTGCTACTGCTGCTGCTGCTGCTCTGCTGCTGCTGCTGCTGCTGCTGCTGCTGCTGCTGCTGCTGCTGCTGCTGCTGAGCTTCTGAATGACAAATTGAAGTTAAAGCCACAGTGTGTCACTTTGTGCTCCTGCAGGAACGTTCTCACTCTCAGGGGAACATAATGCCTGACCTGTCCAGCAGGGCGCGCTGTGTCCTCAGTTCTATTTGAACCCGTCACTTCTCTTTGAAACTCTTTAATTAAACTGATTCTCGAGTTTCTAAACTTCTAATGAATGAGACAGTTTTAGAGTCAAATCTTTCTCTTTCGTTATTATTTATGAAGGAGATGTAAATGTGATGATGTGCTGCGGCCAGATGGGGGCGCCAGACACATTACAACATTCATTACTTTGTATTTATGCCTGAAAAAAACAAGTGTGTTAAAAATGATTTAATAATTTAAAGTTTTACACTGAACATTCTTTTAAACTAAATGACATTGACTTTTGCAGCGTCCACACATTTCTTATGGTCGAGAGCGTTTCTACTTTTACTTTATGCAGTTCAAATACATTTAAATAACCTGATGTAAGTTTTCATTATTTTGTTGACATGAAATATGAATAAAAGTCACAGTGAGTCAGAGTCACACCTTCAACCAGGCGTCACCGTGGTAACCGAGCATGTGGGTGGAGTTACAGTGGATGTGTTTGAACATGATCACGTGACTCACCCGTGTCCTCAGAGCGTCCGTTTGTCAGTCTGAAGGAGCTGGAGTGGCTCCCGGCCTGTTTGTACTTCTTAAACCTGAAGAGAGCAGAGGGTTAGACACACGGGAGGGCATCTGAGGCACGGGGAGGGCATCTGAAGCACGGGGAGGGCATCTGAGGCACGGGGAGGGCATCTGAGGCACGGGGAGGGCATCTGAGGCACGGGGAGGGCATCTTAGGCACGGGGAGGGCATCTGAAGCACGGGGAGGGCATCTGAGGCACGGGAGGGCATCTGAAGCACGGGGAGGGCATCTGAGGCACGGGGAGGGCATCTGAGGCACGGGGAGGCCATCTGAGGCACGGGGAGGGCATCTGAGGCACGGGGAGGGCATCTGAGGCACGGGGAGGGCATCTGAAGCACGGGGAGGGGGAGGGCATCTGAGGCACGGGGAGGGCATCTGAGGCACGGGGAGGGCATCTTAGGCACGGGGAGGGCATCTGAGGCACGGGGAGGCCATCTGAGGCACGGGGAGGCCATCTGAGGCACGGGGAGGGCATCTGAGGCACGGGGAGGCCATCTGAGGCACGGGGAGGGCATCTGAGGCACGGGGAGGGCATCTGAGGCACGGGGAGGCCATCTGAGGCACGGGGAGGCCATCTGAGGCACGGGGAGGCCATCTGAGGCACGGGGAGGGCATCTTAGGCACGGGGAGGGCATCTGAGGCACGGGGAGGGCATCTGACACACCTGAGCATGTACAGGATGATGATGATGAAGATGATGACGAGCAGAGACGACAGAGCGACCATCACAGCGATGATGGGAACGTCCTCAGAGTCTGAAACACAAACATGCTCTGAGTTCACCAGGTCTGAACCGGGTCTAAACCGGGTCTAGGCCGGGTCTAAACCGGGCCTAGGCCGGGTCTAAACCGGGCCTAGGCCGGGTCTAAACCGGGTCGTACCGTGGGGCGTGGAGTGGGAGGTGAAGTCAGGCTCAGGATCGTGCGTGGTGTCGGTCTCCAGACTATAGTCTCCGTCGCTCGGGTCGACAGTGGTGAGGTCAGACGCGATGCTGGACGTGTCCTGCAGGGGCGCTGTGGGGCTGTGGTCGGGCGTGGCAGCTGTGGGCGTGGCAGCTGTGGGCGTGGCAGCTGTGGGCGTGGCTGTGGGCGTGGTCACGGGCTCCTCAGCAGTGGCGTCTGGACTCGGCTCGTCCGGAGGCGGCGCAGACAGAACCAGAGTCGAGGCATCATGACCCGAGGACGGAGCGACCTCGGGCTCAGCGGTCGGAGACAGAGTGGGCGGGGCCGAGGTGGCGATGGGCGTGGTCAGGGGAGGCAGTGTGGGCGGGGCTGTGGGAGTGGGAGGGGCCGGAGGAGCGTCCGTGACAGGGGGAGAGTCCAGAGTGACTGTGGAGGCAACGGAAGGACCTGAAGGAGAAGAAACGAGAAGAAAACGAAGAAACATAATGAATAAACGAGAAGAAACAAGAAGAAACGAGAAAGAAACGAGAAGAAAATGAGAAGAAAATGAGAAGAAACGAGAAGAAACGAGAAGAAACGAGAAGAAACGAGAAGAAAATGAGAAGAAAATGAGAAGAAACGAGAAGAAACGAGAAGAAACGAGAAGAAAATGAGAAGAAAATGAGAAGAAACGAGAAGAAACGAGAAGAAACGAGAAGAAAATGAGAAGAAAATAAGAAACGAGAAAAAACGAGAAGAAACGAGAAGAAAACTAGAAGAAAACGAGAAGAAAACGAAGTAACATGATGAATAAACAAGAAGAAACGAGAAGAAACAAGAAGAAACAGAAGAAACGAGAAGAAAACGTGAAGAAAGCGAGAAGAGCGGGGTCTCAGCAGTGGTTTTACCTGAGTGAGGGGCGTGGTCCTGAGCCGCTGTGGCCCTCAGGAGCATCAGCAGGAGGAGGGCGCGGTGACCCATCCTGCCCTGGACACAAACAACATGATCTTTACAGATGTTCACAGACGTTTGAAGGAGCCGAGTGTGAAAGATCTCACCTGACGAGGAGCCGCCTCACTCAGGCATCCGCTCGCTCTCGTCCTGAAGAAGAAACAAACCGGCTCAAGGAAACAAACTGGCTCAAGGATTCAATGATCAAAAAAACATAATCCAATCGTTGCCGGGACTTATTGTCATATTAAAAATCGAACCCTGTGTAAAAAGAGCCCCCCCTAGTGCTATTTCTGTAGTCACATCACACAGATGGGAAAACAAAATGCGAGTCAGGCCCGATCTGAGAAATGTGATTCATATTCCCTGTGAAAAGATAAAGCCCAGTCTCACTGAAACTAGTCTGAAACTTGCTGTGCTAAATGTCAGATCCTTATGTAACAAATCTCTCTTAATTCACAATTGTATTTCTTCTTATAATCTTAATTTTATGTTTTTAACTGAAACATGGCTTGACAAAAACACAGGAAATGTAGTTCTGATAGAATCTGCTCCACCCAACTTCAAGTTTGAATCTGAAACACGAGAAAACAAAAAAGGGGGTGGAGTCTGTGCTGTCTTTAGAGATGAAATGACCCGCAGGTTGTTCTTTTGGGGTGTTTTTATCATTTGAGTTTGTCTCCTATAAAATGGAGCTAAAACAGTCTCATTCTCTTCATTGTTTTATACAAGCCTCTCCAGCACTGCCAACGTTTTATTGATGATTTTACTGAGATGTTTCAGTCGCACAGACTTTGATGGTTTGGTCATTACAGGTGATTTCAATGTGCATGTTGATAATATTTGTGACAGAAACGCTAAAGAGCTTGATGCTGGCCCCACCCACAGCAGAGAGGCCCCACCCACAGAAGAGTGGCCCCACCCACAGCAGAGAGGCCCCACCCACAGCAGAGAGGCCCCACCCACAGCAGAGAGGCCCCACCCACAGCAGAGTGGCCCCACCCACAGCAGAGAGGCCCCACCCACAGCAGAGTGGCCCCACCCACAGCAGAGTGGCCCCACCCACAGCAGAGAGGCCCCACCCACAGAAGAGTGGCCCCACCCACAGCAGAGAGGCCCCACCCACAGCAGAGAGGCCCCACCCACAGCAGAGTGGCCCCACCCACAGCAGAGTGGCCCCACCCACAGCAGAGTGGCCCCACCTACAGCAGAGAGGCCCCACCCACAGCAGAGAGGCCCCACCCACAGCAGAGTGGCCCCACCCACAGCAGAGAGGCCCCACCCACAGCAGAGTGGCCCCACCCACAGCAGAGTGGCCCCACCCACAGCAGAGAGGCCCCACCCACAGAAGAGTGGCCCCACCCACAGCAGAGAGGCCCCACCCACAGCAGAGAGGCCCCACCCACAGCAGAGTGGCCCCACCCACAGCAGAGTGGCCCCACCCACAGCAGAGTGGCCCCACCTACAGCAGAGAGGCCCCACCCACAGCAGAGGGCACACTCTAGATCTCATCATTACAAAGGGGGTCAATATTTCAAATGTCAATGTGGTCGATGCTGCTCTGTCTGATCATTTCTATGTCTTCTTTCCCAACCCACCGGCTGGTCCTGCAGCTGTTCAGAGGCTGGTCCTGCAGCTGTTCAGAGGCTGGTCCTGCAGCTGTTCAGAGGCTGGTCCTGCAGCTGTTCAGAGGCTGGTCCTGCAGCTGTTCAGAGGCTGGTCCTGCAGTTGTTCAGCGGAGACACATAAGTGATTGACAGGTGCACTGTTTATGGAAATGATAAACTTTGAAAATGTCTCATGTTCTAATGTAAATGATTTGTTTTGAATGTTCTGGACACCATCGCCCCTATAAAGGCTAAAATGGTTAGAAATAAGCAGAAGTTGCCATGGAGACATGATGATTGGGTCAGGGCACAGAAAAGGGAGAGTCACCGGGCCGAACGGAAATAGTGCAAGTCAAAGCTCCAGGTTCAAAAAGAGATTTACACAGAGAAGCTGAACATGTACAACCTCATTTGCTGGCATGTCCTGTTGCCACAGTAACAGATGAACAAACCCTCCAGCTCAGCTGCCGTTAGAACTCATTTCCACATCAAATGTAATGAGTTTACATTATTCTTTAATGACAAAGTTTAGGGCATTAAAAATGCTATAAATCCCACAATGCAAAATATTACCCTGAAACCACCAAGACACTTAGAGCGGACTCACTTTGCACCAGTAACTGACAAAACTGTCCATGAGATCATCACCAGTCTGAGTTCATCTACAGCTGCCTCCATGTGTGAGCCTCCAGATTTCTAAAGTCTGTGCTGAACAGTTTGTTAGCATCACTCACATAGTTAAAGCTTCAATCTGGAACATTCCAAAAGTGACAAATGACATCCTCCTGAACACTGACACGGGCAAAGCCTCAGTCTTAATTCTGTTAGATCTGATGCTGCCTCTGACACTGTCCATCATGGGATCCTCTTACAGAGACTAGAGGACTGGACATCACTGGCCCCGCCCTGAACTGGTTATGTCCTATCTGGAAGACAGGAAGTACTTTGTTGAGTCAGGACTAAACATGGACCGGCCTCCTGCTGGTGCCAGAGTCAGGACTAAACATGGAGCGGCCTCCTGCTGGTGCCAGAGTCAGGACTAAACATGGACCGGCCTCCTGCTGGTGCCAGAGTCAGGACTAAACATGGACCGGCCTCCTGCTGGTGCCAGAGTCAGGACTAAACATGGACCGGCCTCCTGCTGGTGCCAGAGTCAGGACTAAACATGGACCGGCCTCCTGCTGGTGCCAGAGTCAGGACTAAACATGGACCGGCCTCCTGCTGGTGCCAGAGTCAGGACTAAACATGGACCGGCCTCCTGCTGGTGCCAGAGTCAGGACTAAACATGGACCGGCCTCCTGCTGGTGCCAGAGTCAGGACTAAACATGGAGCGGCCTCCTGCTGGTGCCAGAGTCAGGACTAAACATGGAGCGGCCTCCTGCTGGTGCCAGAGTCAGGACTAAACATGGACCGGCCTCCTGCTGGTGCCAGAGTCAGGACTAAACATGGACCGGCCTCCTGCTGGTGCCAGAGTCAGGACTAAACATGGACCGGCCTCCTGCTGGTGCCAGAGTCAGGACTAAACATGGACCGGCCTCCTGCTGGTGCCAGAGTCAGGACTAAACATGGACCGGCCTCCTGCTGGTGCCAGAGTCAGGACTAAACATGGACCGGCCTCCTGCTGGTGCCAGAGTCAGGACTAAACATGGAGCGGCCTCCTGCTGGTGCCAGAGTCAGGACTAAACATGGAGCGGCCTCCTGCTGGTGCCAGAGTCAGGACTAAACATGGACCGGCCTCCTGCTGGTGCCAGAGTCAGACATTTGGAGTTGAGAGCTCAGATTACGATGTCTTTGTTCAGAATAATATTTGAGTTTGTCTCATTTAGAACTCCAGAAACAGATGAAGGACGTGAACTTTATTAAGTTTGTCTCAAAAAGTTGAAGTTGTTTGTTTGAGACGTAAAAAGTCGAAACTGAACCAAACAAGTGTGAGCCCAGGACCTCAAGTGTGAGTCTACCATCAGCTCCCTCATCTCCTCCAGCACCTCCTCCAGCACCTCCTCCCTCATCTCCTCCATCTCCTCCAGCACCTCCTCCATCTCCTCCAGCACCTCCTCCAGCACATCCTCCATCACCTCCTCCATCTCCTCCAGCACCTCCTCCAGCACCTCCTCCATCTCCTCCATCACCTCCTCCAGCACCTCCTCCAACACATCCTCCATCACCTCCTCCAGCACCTCCTCCAGCACCTCCTCCATCTCCTCCAGCACCTCCTCCATCTCCTCCAGCACCTCCTCCATCACCTCCAGCACATCCTCCATCTCCTCCAGCACCTCCTCCATCACCTCCTCCATCACCTCCTCCAGCACCTCCTCCAGCACCTCCTCCAGCACCTCCTCCAGCACCTCCTCCAGCACCTCCTCCATCTCCTCCAGCACCTCCTCCATCACCTCCTCCAGCACCTCCTCCATCTCCTCCAGCACCTCCTCCAGCACCTCCTCCAGCACCTCCTCCATCTCCTCCAGCACCTCCTCCATCACCTCCTCCATCACCTCCTCCAGCACCTCCTCCAGCACCTCCTCCATCACCTCCTCCATCACCATGGGCCCTGCTTTCACGTCCCATGTAAATATGTGAAACCTCCGTGTTTCTAAAGTGTTTTTGTCTCAGAGCTAAAGGCTAACAAACATTAGCTTCAATATAAAACACACAAAGTTGATCAAAGTTGACAGAATGTTGGTTTGAACAGGTTTGTTCAGTTGATGCTGTTAATTGAACATGATTAATGACACTTATTGTCTGTTAGCATTAGCACTTCCTGTTGTACATGTCGAACACATAGATGTCTCCAGTTTACACGGGACGTAAAGGTGTGACATTTATTTGATTGAGACTCGGCTAATGGAGACATAAGGAGGAGGAAGTGGGGCTCCGTGTTTTTAAGGCAACAGGAAGTAGCCATTGGGTTTGTGAAAAGGGCCAATTATAGCGTAAAACACCTTTATTTTGTTGACCGTTTTAAGCCGTCAGAAAAGTGTGTCATTTAAGTCCATCTGAAGGTGGGAGGGCATCTGTGGTAAGTGTTTATCATACTTTTACGTCTGTTAAGTTGCAGTTTGTCAAGAAATTTAGACAAATAAGTTTGAAATGACAGGAAGTGGAGCTGAATCCCTCTGTGATGTCATCAGTCTGAGCGCTCTTAACGTTGACAAGTTGAAGACTGAAGGAGCTTAAAGGGAAGGAGGCGTCTGGGACACTACGGTGCTGATGCTTTTATCCACTACACGAGAAAGAAACACTTTAGAGCCAAGTTACTTACGGAGGGAAATCCCAAACACACGGAGCATTTCAGAGATCCTCTTTTCTAAAGGCGTTCAACTTTTGAATGAAGGAGGTCGTCATAGCTACGCACCAACGATGACCCATGTGACCCACGTGACCAGGAAGTGTCCCATCACAAAGCACCAATCCAAAACATAACATGAAATAAATATATATTCCTCCCAATGATTTTTCCTTTAACAAAACAATTAATAAATAGAGTAAATAAAATAACAGAAATTCACTTTCAAATTGAAATCTGACTAATCTTTCTAAAGTTCAAGATAACATCTAATTGCCATAATTCTAAGCATTACGATGACGAAGATATTTTGATTTATGTTTTAACTGTACTTTTTTGCATGACTTTATCTATAATGAACTATTATTATTCATAATGTTGCATCACCAAAGACAATGTAAGAGTTTGTGAACTGAAAAGAACAAAATCACTTTCTGATATTTCAAACATGTTAAAGACACTGTCCTGCGTCTGAATGTCCACACTGTCCTGCACAGGGTGCGGTTCAGGGGCCACGCCAGAGCCCAGGGACCAGAGCCCAGGGACCAGAGCCCAGGGACCAGAGCCCAGGGACCAGAGCCCAGGGACCAGAGCCCAGGGACCAGAACCCAGGGACCAGAGCCCAGGGACCAGAGCCCAGGGACCAGAGCCCAGGGACCAGAGCCCAGGGACCAGAACCCAGGGACCAGAGCCCAGGGACCAGAACCCAGGGACCAGAACCCAGGGACTAGAGCCCAGGGACCAGAACCCAGGGACCAGAACCCAGGGACCAGAGCCCAGGGACCAGAGCCCAGGGACCAGAGCCCAGGGACCAGAACCCAGGGACCAGAGCCCAGGGACCAGAACCCAGGGACCAGAACCCAGGGACCAGGGACCGGGGACCGGGGACCGGGGACCAGGGACCGGGGACCAGGGACCGGGGGCCGGGGGCCGGGGACCAGGGACCGGGGACCAGGGACCAGAACCCAGGGACCAGAATCCAGGGACTAAAGGCGTCGGGATCTAAACTAAACCTGGATAAAGAAGGACCAAACCAGGACTAAACTGGACTTTCTGTTTGAGGGACAAACGCTCGGACCTGAAGTCTGAACCGGGACAAAGTGATGAAGCTCAGGAAACGTCCCAAACCCCGGCCTGACCTGGGCCCGGGACCCTTCACCCGGACCTCCGGCTCTGGGGGACAAAGCGGCAGGTTCGGTCCCGTGTTCCCGGGGGTCCGTGCGCGTGCGTGTGGGGGACAAACGCAGACTGTCCGTGCGCGTGCACGACAGCAGCAGTAAAGTAACAAGTGTGGCTCTGTCACGCGCACGAGCCAAACAAACTCACCGCAACAGCGCGTCAAAGTCCCGCAGTGCGCGGCTCAGAGGCACAAGGTCTGGGCCCGGCCTGAGCCCGGCCTGAGCCGCTCTGTCTCGGCTCCACACCCCAGGAACAGCGGCGGAGCGGCGGAGGAGGGGGCCGCGGTCTGGGGCACCGCGCACGGCTCGGTTCTGATGCGTAAACGCGGAGAGACGCGGCTCCGGAGCGGCTCGTCACGCGCCCATGTCCCGGGGCGTCTCAGGCGCGGGTCCGGGGCTCGTGCTGCGGGGTAAATCCACGGTGTGTCCGCTGTCTCCGCTGCAGCGCCTCTGTTAGTCCGCCATGTTGTGAGTGAGGAAGAATGGAGCACATTCCCGTCAGGCCGCGGCGCGTCCCCGGGAAGCGCGCGCCGCAGCGACGCCTAGTGGCGGCAGAGAGCGGCGCGGAGCGGCAGGAGAGAGCGGCAGAGTGCGGCAGAGTGCGGCAGAGAGAGCGGCAGGGAGCGGCAGGAGAGAGCGGCAGAGTGCGGCAGAGTGCGGCAGAGAGAGCGGCAGAGAGCGGCGCGGAGCGGCAGGGAGCGGCAGAGAGCGGCAGAGAGAGCGGCAGAGAGCGGCGCGGAGCGGCAGGGAGCGGCAGAGAGAGCGGCAGGGAGCGGCAGGGAGAGCGGCAGGGAGCGGCAGAGAGCGGCAGAGAGAGCGGCAGAGAGAGCGGCAGGGAGAGCGGCAGGGAGCGGCAGGGAGCGGCAGAGAGAGCGGCAGAGAGAGCGGCAGAGAGAGCGGCAGGGAGCGGCAGAGAGAGCGGCAGGGAGAGCGGCAGGGAGCGGCAGAGAGAGCGGCAGTGTATCTGCAAATGCCGAGGCCTCCTCCGGGGTGGTGAACCTGTTTATTTTTCCATCCTCAGCGTTGCAGGATCAAACAGAGCGTGCTCCACATTCTTCTGCCTTTATTGGCCGCTCTCACAGAGGAATCACTGAAGAAAGACCTGGAGCTCGTCTGGTCTGGTCCATGGAGAGTCTGGACGCCGCCATCATCACTGAAGGTGTGGAACTTCAGGAGAACAGGTCTTGGACGCTGGGTCGGGGCCGGTTTGGGAGCCAGAGAGCGACGTGCACAGTCAAGCTTCAGGTCTTCATGTTCTTGACCACATGTTTACCTTCAGTGTCCTCTGGAAGACTGAGGATCTGCAGATGCCTCTGATTACCATGGTCCAGGTCATCCACTTGGTCAGTCAGGACACGTCCCTGGTCAGATCTGCCCCGTTGGCCTGAGGGCAGAGAGCGGCTGCTGTGGCATCTCCACCAGGACCATGTCCATCTTTGCAGGTGCAGCATAAGAACCGGGTCCATCTCGCTCCTGGTTCAGGTTCTTTATAAATGTATGTTTTTATAGCATGAAACAGCATCGAACCCACACCCAGGGGAACATAGTGCTGACCCCGCCCGGCTCTGACCCCGCCCGGCTCTGACCCCGCCCGGCTCTGACCCCGCCCTGTAGCACGGCGCCCAGTTCTCGTGTTGTTCTTGGTCAGTTTCCAGACTCGACTCGAACAGAACATGTTATTTTCAGTCATGACATTAAACAGATGATTTTATTTTACATTTATTCAAACGAAACACATTTAAATGTCATTACATCAGATTATAATGATTTAAATATTCAAGTCTTTAACATTCAACATACACATTTGGTGAGGAGGAGTCAGAGGAGGTGGAGAGTCAGAGGAGGTGGAGAGTCAGAGGAGGTGGAGGAGTCAGAGGAGGTGGAGAGTTAGAGGAGGTGGAGGAGTCAGAGGAGGTGGAGAGTCAGAGGAGGTGGAGAGTCAGAGGAGGTGGAGGAGTCAGAGGAGGTGGAGGAGTCAGAGGAGGTGGAGAGTTAGAGGAGGTGGAGGAGTCAGAGGAGGTGGAGAGTCAGAGGAGGTGGAGAGTCAGAGGAGGTGGAGGAGTCAGAGGAGGTGGAGAGTTAGAGGAGGTGGAGGAGTCAGAGGAGGTGGAGAGTCAGAGGAGGTGGAGAGTCAGAGGAGGTGGAGGAGTCAGAGGAGGTGGAGAGTTAGAGGAGGTGGAGGAGTCAGAGGAGGTGGAGAGTTAGAGGAGGTGGAGGAGTCAGAGGAGGTGGAGAGTCAGAGGAGGTGGAGAGTCAGAGGAGGTGGAGGAGTCAGAGGAGGTGGAGAGTCAGAGGAGGTGGAGGAAGAGTCAGAGGAGGGGGAGAGTTAGAGGAGAGTCAGAGGAGGTGGAGGAAGAGTCAGAGGAGGAGAGTCAGGAGAGAGTCAGAGGAGGTGGAGAGTCAGGAGAGTCAAAGGAGGTGGAGAAACAGAGGAGGAGAGTCAGAGGAGGTGGAGGAGAGTCAGAGGAGGTGGAGAGTCAGAGGAGGTGGAGGAGAGTCAGAGGAGGTGGAGGAGAGTCAGAGGAGGTGGAGGAGAGTCAGAGGAGAGTCAGAGGAGGTGGAGGAGAGTCAGAGTTGTGCGATGACGGCTCTGGTGAAGTCGTCGCTCATGGCATAACCGCCGAGGTCTCCAGTGCGCACCTGGAAACACACAAGACACACACACGACACACACAAACAACAAAAGTTGTTTATACTTTTATGTTCAGACAAACCAGTGTGAAGAGTGAGGAGACATTCAGTGCTCCTCACGTCTCGATTACATTTGGTCTGTTCATGTTTTCATTTAGTGTGACAGAAACAAGCCTGACAAATACAAATGTTACAAATGTTTAAAAGATTCAGTTTCATCAGGACTTGACTCTCATCCAAGAGTCATCGTCAATCTGTGGATCAGGACCGGGAACTCAGATATTTATCCTACTCTGTGGTAGGCCACGCCCACTGAGCGGGGCCTCCTGATGAAAAAAAAAGGTTGTTGGTTTCAACCAAAACTTAGACGTCCAGAGCATTCGGATAATCAGGTCCTCAAGGAAGAGAAAGAGTGACAGGGACAATAGGAGGCTGATGGCCCATTAAAGGACTGAGAGGAAACAACTTTCTCTTCTACTTCAGGAGGTTCCCCCCGGTGGGCGGGGCTTACCACAGAATAGGATAAATATCCGAGTTCCCGGTCCTGATCCACAGATTGAGAATGACTCTTGGATGAGTCCAGATGAAACAACTGAACCTTTTTCTACAATGGACCCCTGCTGGACGCATGAGGCATTACACCCACAGAGGTTTAAAACCAAATTGAATCCTCTTAAAACAACTCTTTAAACTTATACAGATTGATTCAACTTCTAATTTAACCTGATTTTTAGTATTTATGTTCGTTGTGTTCCACAGATTCATCTTTTTATGGATTACACACATTTTTAGTTTGATCGTTACTAAAGTGATCCGTTCAAACTCTGAGACGCCACGAGGTCAAAACATCACCATTTTTCTGGCGCAGCCGAGAGATTTAGCCTGTTTTGCATTGGTAGAACAGACGTGTGCACTCTTAGTCCCGGGGCCGCGCGCGTCCTCTCGTGCTGTCCCGGGGCCGCGCGCGTCCTCTCGTGCTGTCCCGGGGCCGCGCGCGTCCTCTCGTGCTGTCACGGGGCCGCGCGCGTTCTCTCGTGCTGTCACGGGGCCGCGCGCGTCCTCTCGTGCTGTCACGGGGCCGCGCGCGTCCTCTCGTGCTGTCCCGGGGCCGCGCGCGTCCTCTCGTGCTGTCCCGGGGCCGCGCGCGTCCTCTCGTGCTGTCCCGGGGCCGCGCGCGTCCTCTCGTGCTGTCCCGGGGCCGCGCGCGTCCTCTCGTGCTGTCACGGGGCCGCGCGCGTCCTCTCGTGCTGTCCCGGGGCCGCGCGCGTCCTCTCGTGCTGTCCCGGGGCCGCGCGCGTCCTCTCGTGCTGTCCCGGGGCCGCGCACAGGACGGAGCCGCTCCGTCAGACTCCAGCCGGATTTTGACAAAAAATTGCTTCACGCGCTCTTATCTTTTGACTTACCGCTATTTATATTTCATTTAAAGCTATTTTGCGTTGTCGGCGGTACTTTATACATTTTTTTTATAATAAGTTATTTTATTTATTATATTGTAGAAATCAATCATCTAAGTGCGGCGGATCCGTAAACCAAGTAATAAAATAACTGTGGCCCTATCGATTATTACTGTATCTGATTATTGATCATGTGAACTATCGACACCAGTTTGACCAGTGTTAGGTAAAAGAACAGTTCCAGTGAAAGAACAGTTCCAGTAAAGAACAGTTCCCGTAAAAGAACAGTTCCTGTAAAAGAACAGTTCCAGTGAAATAACAGTTCCCGTAAAAGAACAGTTCCCGTAAAAGAACAGTTCCAGTGAAAGAACAGTTCCAGTAAAAGAACAGTTCCAGTAAAAGAACAGTTCCCGTAAAAGAACAGTTCCAGTGAAAGAACAGTTCCAGTAAAAGGAACAGTTCCCGTAAAAGAACAGTTCCCGTAAAAGAACAGTTCCAGTGAAAGAACAGTTCCAGTGAAAGAACAGTTCCAGTAAAAGAACAGTTCCAGTAAAAGAACAGTTCCAGTAAAAGAACTGTTCCAGTAAAAGAACAGTTCCAGTGAAAGAACAGTTCCCGTAAAAGAACAGTTCCCGTAAAAGAACAGTTCCAGTGAAAGAACAGTTCCAGTGAAAGAACAGTTCCCGTGAAAGAACAGTTCCAGTAAAAGAACAGTTCCCGTAAAAGAACAGTTCCTGTAAAAGAACAGTTCCAGTGAAATAACAGTTCCCGTAAAAGAACAGTTCCCGTAAAAGAACAGTTCCAGTGAAAGAACAGTTCCAGTAAAAGAACAGTTCCCGTAAAAGAACAGTTCCAGTGAAAGAACAGTTCCAGTAAAAGAACAGTTCCCGTAAAAGAACAGTTCCCGTAAAAGAACAGTTCCAGTGAAAGAACAGTTCCAGTGAAAGAACAGTTCCAGTGAAAGAACAGTTCCAGTAAAAGAACAGTTCCAGTAAAAGAACTGTTCCAGTAAAAGAACAGTTCCAGTAAAAGAACAGTTCCAGTGAAAGAGCAGTTCCAGTGAAAGAACAGTTCCCGTAAAAGAACAGTTCCCGTAAAAGAACAGTTCCAGTGAAAGAACAGTTCCAGTAAAAGAACAGTTCCAGTGAAAGAACAGTTCCAGTAAAAGAACAGTTCCCGTAAAAGAACAGTTCCCGTAAAAGAACAGTTCCAGTGAAATAACAGTTCCCGTAAAAGAACAGTTCCCGTGAAAGAACAGTTCCCGTGAAAGAACAGTTCCAGTGAAAGAACAGTTCCAGTAAAAGAACAGTTCCCGTAAAAGAACAGTTCCAGTGAAAGAACAGTTCCAGTAAAAGAACAGTTCCCGTAAAAGAACAGTTCCCGTAAAAGAACAGTTCCAGTGAAAGAACAGTTCCAGTGAAAGAACAGTTCCAGTGAAACAGTTCCAGTAAAAGAACAGTTCCAGTAAAAGAACAGTTCCAGTAAAAGAACTGTTCCAGTAAAAGAACTGTTCCAGTAAAAGAACAGTTCCAGTGAAAGAGCAGTTCCAGTGAAAGAACAGTTCCCGTAAAAGAACAGTTCCCGTAAAAGAACAGTTCCAGTGAAAGAACAGTTCCAGTGAAAGAACAGTTCCAGTAAAAGAACAGTTCCCGTAAAAGAACAGTTCCCGTGAAATAACAGTTCCAGTGAAATAACAGTTCCCGTAAAAGAACAGTTCCCGTAAAAGAACAGTTCCAGTGAAAGAACAGTTCCAGTAAAAGAACAGTTCCCGTAAAAGAACAGTTCCAGTGAAAGAACAGTTCCAGTAAAAGAACAGTTCCCGTAAAAGAACAGTTCCCGTAAAAGAACAGTTCCAGTGAAAGAACAGTTCCAGTGAAAGAACAGTTCCAGTGAAAGAACAGTTCCAGTAAAAGAACAGTTCCAGTAAAAGAACAGTTCCAGTAAAAGAACTGTTCCAGTAAAAGAACAGTTCCAGTAAAAGAACAGTTCCAGTGAAAGAGCAGTTCCAGTGAAAGAACAGTTCCCGTAAAAGAACAGTTCCCGTAAAAGAACAGTTCCAGTGAAAGAACAGTTCCAGTAAAAGAACAGTTCCAGTGAAAGAACAGTTCCAGTAAAAGAACAGTTCCAGTGAAAGAACAGTTCCAGTAAAAGAACAGTTCCAGTAAAAGAACAGTTCCAGTGAAAGAACAGTTCCCGTAAAAGAACAGTTCCAGTAAAAGAACAGTTCCAGTGAAAGAACAGTTCCAGTAAAAGAACAGTTCCCGTAAAAGAACAGTTCCAGTAAAAGAACAGTTCCAGTAAAAGAACAGTTCCAGTAAAAGAACAGTTCCAGTGAAAGAACAGTTCCAGTGAAAGAACAGTTCCAGTAAAAGAACAGTTCCAGTAAAAGAACAGTTCCAGTGAAAGAACAGTTCCAGTGAAAGAACAGTTCCAGTAAAAGAACAGTTCCAGTAAAAGAACTGTTCCAGTAAAACTCTGCGTACTGCGTGTCGGTCCCACGGATTGAGAACCCGAGAGGTGAATTATTATCACAGTTTTATGTTTGTTCAAAAACATACGACACTTGGACAAACAAAAAGCAGAAGAACATTTATCAAACACAGTTATTGATAAATGAAAGAATGTATTTGATAAAAGCAGCTTCACGTTTTAGGAGATCTAGGGTGACCAGACGCCACGCCCCCTTTCCCCGGGACAGTCCCACGTCCCAGCAGGCGTGTCCTAACCCATGGACTTTGAGCCCCGCCCACAGTAAAGAGGGGGTGGAGTCTGGGCGTGGTTTTTGGACAGTTCCTGGAGTTAATGTGAAATGTTTCGGTGCATTTAAAACACGGCAAACCAAAGTCAAACACAAACTGGGTTAAAAACACAAAACTGAGGATGAAGTGAAACGATGAATGTATTTTCTACCCACAATGCAATAGTTAATACTGTTGTTCTTAGAAAAGTTACATCGATATAAAGTATTGAACTCGTCGTAACGATCTGAAGCGTGTGACTGTGAAGACTGTGTTGTCATAGAGACGTGAAGTCCGCGAGCATCAGCTGAAACCCAACGCCTGCTGCCACGGCAACGGCATCTTAAGCAGAGGCCAATGTTTAGCTTTCGAGCTAAAGAAATGTGCCTCAAGTTCATCTGGTCCAAAAGTTTGTGTCTGTTTAGTGTGAAAGTGTGTGGATCCAAACGAGGGACCGCGTGAGCTCAGGGGCAAGGGTCAAGGGTCACGGGGGTGAGGGAGGGCGAGGGAGGGTCTTCAGAAGGCCGAGCGATGGCGAAGGTTCTCCACCACAGCAGTCACAAAGTCTCCTGTGGTCGAGTAACCGCCGAGATCCCGAGTCCTGACCTGGGACCAGAGGGAGGGGGGGAGGAGAGAGGGGGGAGGAGAGAGGGGGAGGAGAGGGGGGGAGGAGAGGGGGAGAGAGGGGAAGGGAGGGGGGAGGAGAGGGGGAGAGAGGGGGGAGGAGAGAGGGGGAGGAGAGGGGGGAGGAGAGGGGGGAGGAGAGAGGGGGGAGATGGGGGGAGGGAGAGGAGAGAGGGAGAGAAGGGGGGAGGAGAGAGGGGGAGGAGAGGGGGGAGGAGAGAGGGGGGAGGGAGGGGGGAGGGAGGGGGAGGAGAGGGGGGGAGGAGAGAGGGGGAGATGGGGGGAGGGAGAGGAGAGAGGGAGAGAAAGGGGGAGGAGAGAGGGGGGAGGGAGGGGAGGGGGGAGGAGAGGGAGGAGAGAGAGGGGGAGGTAGGGGAGGAGGAGAGAGGAGGGGAGGAGAGAGGGGGAGAGAAGAGGGGGGAGGGAGGGGGAGAGAAGAGGGGGGAGGGAGGGGGAGAGGAGAGGGGGGAGGGAGAGGAGAGGGGGGAGGGAGGGGGAGAGGAGGAGGAGACAGGGGGCGAGGGGGGGAGAGGAGAGGGAGGAGGAGAGGGAGGAGAGAGAGGGGGAGATGGGGGGAGGGAGAGGAGAGAGGGAGAGAAGGGGGGAGGAGAGAGGGGGGAGGAGAAGAGAGGAGGAGAGAGGGGGGAGGGAGGGGGGAGGGAGGGGGAGGAGAGGGGGGAGGAGAGAGGGGGAGATGGGGGGAGGGAGAGGAGAGAGGGAGAGAAAGGGGGAGGAGAGAGGGGGGAGGGAGGGGAGGGGGGAGGAGAGGGAGGAGAGAGAGGGGGAGGTAGGGGAGGAGGAGAGAGGAGGGGAGGAGAGAGGGGGAGAGAAGAGGGGGGAGGGAGGGGGAGAGAAGAGGGGAGAGGAGAGGGGGGAGGGAGAGGAGAGGGGGGAGGGAGAGGAGAGGGGGGAGGGAGGGAGGGGGAGAGGAGGAGGAGACAGGGGGCGAGGGGGGGAGAGGAGAGGGAGGAGGAGGGGAGGTGGTGAGGTTAAGGGGGGAGAGGGGGAGGAGTCACACATTTAAAATGCACAGATCCTGGACACACGCGATGCATTTTAGATCAGTGTGAGGCAAATAAAACAGGCTAAAAATGAAATACTGCGGGTGAGAAGAGGTCAGGAGGGTGAGGAGAGTGAGAGGAGAGGTCAAGAGGGTGAGGAGAGTGAGAGGAGAGGTCAGGAGGGTGAGGAGAGTGAGAGGAGAGGTCAGGAGGGTGAGGAGAGTGAGAGGAGAGGTCAGGAGGGTGAGGAGAGTGAGAGGAGAGGTCAAGAGGGTGAGGAGAGTGAGAGGAGAGGTCAGGAGGGTGAGGAGAGTGAGAGGAGAGGTCAAGAGGGTGAGGAGAGTGAGAGGAGAGGTCAGGAGGGTGAGGAGAGTGAGAGGAGAGGTCAAGAGGGTGAGGAGGAGCTTCTGGATTCAGGCGCAGGTCAGTGTGAGTTAGTTTCAGATGCAGTGAGTTGGATTCATGCAATTAACAATAATGTGAGAGTTTTGTGTAATTTGTGCAGCTCTGGAAGGTTCTTCTGATGATGTCAACGGAGAAAACGAGAGAGAGAGAAAACCTGGAGCTCAGAAGGTTCCAGAACACCAGGGTCTGAGCTCAGAAGGTTCCAGAACACCAGGGTCTGAGCTCAGAAGGTTCCAGAACACCAGGGTCTGAGCTCAGAAGGTTCCAGAACACCAGGGTCTGAGCTCAGAAGGTTCCAGAACACCAAGGTCTGAGTTCAGAAGGTTCCAGAACACCAGGGTCTGAGCTCAGAAGGTTCCAGAACACCAGGGTCTGAGCTCAGAAGGTTCCAGAACACCAGGGTCTGAGTTCAGAAGGTTCCAGAACACCAGGGTCTGAGCTCAGAAGGTTCCAGAACACCAGGGTCTGAGCTCAGAAGGTTCCAGAACACCAGGGTCTGAGCTCAGAAGGTTCCAGAACACCAGGGTCTGAGCTCAGAGAAAGTGAAGTAAGAGACTGACCTTTCCCTGTTTGATGACTCTCTTCACAGCATCTGAAATCATCTGAGAATGAAACTCCAGACTGAAGAGAGAGAGGGAGAGGAGAGGGGGGAGAGGGAGGAGAGAGGGGGGAGAGGAGGGAGGAGAGGGAGGAGAGAGGGGGGAGAGGAGGGAGGAGAGAGGGGGGAGAGGGAGGAGAGAGGGGGGAGAGGGAGGAGAGAGGGGGGAGAGGGAGGAGAGAGGGGGGAGAGGAGGGAGGAGAGAGGGGGGAGAGGGAGGAGAGAGGGGGGAGAGGAGGGAGGAGAGGGAGGAGAGAGGGGGGAGAGGAGGGAGGAGAGAGGGGGGAGAGGGAGGAGAGAGGGGGGAGAGGAGGGAGGAGAGAGGGGGGAGAGGGAGGAGAGAGGGGGGAGAGGAGGGAGAGAGGGAGGAGAGAGGGAGAGAGAGAGGATTAAACTATTAGAAAGTACCACAGAAAGATCTCATATAAAACCATAAAGTAAATACAGTTAAAGACTCAGAAGAGAAAGAAGAAAAAGAAAGAAGACATAATATAAAGTGCAGAAAAAGTGTAAAAGTCAAGTTCATTAAAGGTCCCATATCATGCAAAATGGACTTTTCACAGCTTTGAACCTTCTTAAGTCTGTATCCTTCTCCTCGGATCTGCAGACCAACGGGTGCTACTCACACAAGCACTATTCCCTCCTCATCTCCACCATCCCCACCATCTCCACCATCCGCACCATCTCCACCATCCCCACCATCCCCACCATCTCCACCATCTCCACCATCCCCACCATCTACCATCTCCACCATCCCCACCATCTCCACCATCCCCACCATCCCCACCATCTCCACCATCCCCACCATCTCCACCATCCCCACCATCCCCACCATCTCCACCATCCCCACCATCTACCATCTCCACCATCTCCACCATCCCCACCATCTCCACCATCCCCACCATCTCCACCATCCCCACCATCTCCACCATCCCCACCATCCCCACCATCTCCACCATCCCCACCATCCCCACCATCTCCACCATCTCCACCATCTCCACCATCCCCACCATCCCCACCATCTCCACCATCCACCATCCCCATCATCTCCACCATCCCCACCATCCCCACCATCTCCACCATCCACCATCCCCACCATCTCCACCATCCCCACCATCTCCACCATCCCACCCACCCCACCATCTCCACCATCCCCATCATCTCCACCATCCCCACCATCTCCACCATCCCCACCATCTCCACCATCCCCGCCATCTCCACCATCCACCATCTCCACCATCTCCACCATCCCCGCCATCCCCACCATCTCCACCATCCACCATCTCCACCATCTCCACCATCCCCGCCATCCCCACCATCTCCACCATCTCCACCATCTCCGCCATCCCCACCATCCCCACCATCTCCACCATCCACCATCTCCACCATCCCCGCCATCTCCACCATCCACCATCTCCACCATCCCCGCCATCTCCACCATCCACCATCTCCACCATCCCCGCCATCTTCACCATCCACCATCTCCACCATCTCCTCCATCTCCACCATCCCCATCATCTCCACCATCCCCACCATCTCCACCATCTCCACCATCCCCGCCATCTCCACCATCCACCATCTCCACCATCTCCACCATCCCCGCCATCCCCACCATCTCCACCATCCACCATCTCCACCATCTCCACCATCCCCGCCATCCCCACCATCTCCACCATCTCCACCATCTCCACCATCTCCGCCATCCCCACCATCCCCACCATCTCCACCATCCACCATCTCCACCATCCCCGCCATCTCCACCATCCACCATCTCCACCATCCCCGCCATCTCCACCATCCACCATCTCCACCATCCCCGCCATCTTCACCATCCACCATCTCCACCATCTCCTCCATCTCCACCATCTCCACGCTGACACTTCGGGCGGGGGAGGCGGGGCGTGGCGAGGGTGGGGGCAAAGCTCAAACCAAGCCGTTTGCATTTCTGGGTTTGTGGGCGGGTCCGAGATATGGGTGATGTTTCATAACTATTATGTTATGGGTGCAACACTTATTATGATCAAATACGACTACGACACAGGATAAATAGCATGA